>NC_068360.1:61844835-61919483 GCF_020536995.1 Dreissena polymorpha | reverse complement strand
TTATTATGCCCCAGGATCGAATGATCGGGTATATTGTTTTTGGCTGTCGTCCGTCATTCTGTCTCCAACTTTACCTTGGTTAAACTTTTGCAATATTGCAATAACTTTTGCTTTGTAAATCTGGCCCTATATAATGGTGTGTACATGATTTAATGGTGCCTCTTGGTAGCTGCAACACATTGTGGTAGAAGAGAACTGTCACAGAGTGTCTGAACTGTTCAACGATGAGCGAAAGGAACCGCGCTACTGGGGGTCGTATTGCTACGTCATCAGCGACAGCCAATGGAAAACAGCTATCAGAAGAGGGCAGAGCAGTGCTTGAGCGAGGAAAACTGCTTTAAAGTGACTATAGTAAGTGTTGTTACTGAGCCGCTTTTAAGTGACCATAGCAAGTGTTTTTAGCTCGACTTTTATATAATGAATATATATGCGGAGCTATCCTATTCGCTCGCCCCCGCGTGAGCGTGCGCGTTGGAATGTTCAAGTTTGCGTACCACCTCAATATTTTCTAAGTCCCTTGACATATTGCTTTTATATTTTGCATATTTCTTTACCACATGATCCTAATCTATAAAACAAGAGCAGACACTGTATCAAGTATTTTGACATAATTATAGCCCTTTTATACTTAGATAATTGAACATTTGGTTAAGTTTTGTGTATTGGTCCATTTTACTCCTTAAGTATCATAGTTATTGCTTTCAGACTTGGTAAACTCGCTAACTATCGTAAAGGGACTGTATAGGGCAAGTTGCATAACTCTGGTTGGCTTTTTATGGAATTATGGCCCTTTTTTGTCTTAGTAACTTTGAATATTTGTAAAATTTTGTGTTTAGATCCACTTTACTTCTAAGTATCAAGGCTATTTCTTTGAAACTTCAAATACTTTCTTACTATCATGATGGTACTGTACCTGGCAAGTTGAATTTGACCTTGACCTTCAAGGTCAAATTAATAAATTTTGCTTAAATTTAACAATTATGATCACATTTGATTCATACTTTGACAAAACAACACTTACCTGACATCCCACAATGGACTCCACACAAACCATCCCACACGCCCCCCCCCCCAAAAAAAATCTTTTTTTTTCTTATGTTTAAAGATCATCTATTAAGTGACCACACACACACATTATACCCCCCTCTCCATGATGGCTTACGTTATACTGTCAAGCACTCGAATAGTCGAGCGCGCTGTCCTCTGACAGCTCTTGTTGTTCTCACACTTCCCCTATTTCAGCAGCACCCTGTACCTTATGAGATCTGAACCTATACAAACTTAATAATAAGGCTCAAATTTAATTACTTTTCCTAGTACAAAACCGATAATTGACTTACCAAAGATTTGATGGACAGTCAGATCACCTATGAAGTTATCTTCATTTTCTAGCAACATTAAAGGATGAAAAAGAAAATTGTGAGATTTTCTTATTACAATTATAATCATTTTGTTTGTTTTTACATGATTGTACAGTACCACACAGATGCAGTGTTACTAGGGATATTTTTAGGCGAACAGGGCCTGTGTGCTCAAAATTTAAGCCAGTTAAGAGCTAACAGACGTTAATTTTTGGATCAAATTATTTGTGTCTTTACTGCTAACCCTCTAATATATGTGTTAACTGTAAACCCATTTGTTTGCTAGAATTATTTGACAATGTTTGATAATAACTTCTCTTTTATTTGAGCCTGAAGTTACAGACTGCTACTTGGCATTGAAGTTTTGAGCAACAGGGCGGAAAAAGACAGATTGACTTTATGCTTAATTTGTAAATATTCCCCCTCCCCTTCAAATTTTTAGTACTTATTGTTGGTCTATTTCCAGTACAAATGTTGATCTGTTTCCAATACAATGTTGGTCGATTTCAAGTACAAATGTTATTCTATTTCCAGTACAAAGTTGATCTGTTTCTAGTACAAATGCTTTTTGTATTTCCTGTACAAATGTTGTCTATTTCCATTACTAATATTGGTCTACTATTTTCAGTACAAATGTTGGTCTGTTTCCAGTACAAATGTTGGTCTGTTTCCAGTAAAAATTTTGATCTATTTCCAGTACAATGTCTGTCTGTTTCCAGTACTAATGTTAGTCTGTTTCCATACAAATGTTGGTTTATTTGAAGTACAAATGTTGGTCTGTTTCCAGTACAAATTTTGGGTCTGTTTCCAGTACAAATGTTCGTCCTATTTCCATTACAAATGCTGGTCCTATTTCCCATACAAATGTTGGTCCATTTTCATTACTAATGTTGGTCTACTATTTCCAGTACAAATGTTGCCTGTTTCCAGTACAAATGTTGGTCTGTTTCCAGTATAATGTTGGTCTGTTTCCAGTACAAATGTTTGTGTTTTCAGTACAAATGTTGGTTTATTTGAAGTACAAATGTTGGTCTGTTTCCAGTACAAATTTTGGTCTGTTTCCTGTACAAATGTTAGTCTGTTTCCAGTACAAATGTTCCTCCTATTTCCAGTACAAATGCTGGTTCCTATTTCCCGTACAAATGTTGGTCCATTTCCATTACCAATGTTGGTCTTATATTTCCAGTACAATGTTGGTCTGTTTTCAGTACAAATGTTGGTCTGTTTCCAGTACCAAATGTTGGTCTGTTCCAGCACAAGATGGAGTGCCGACTGAGCATAGAGATGCTGGACTCGGACCATGAGCCCCCCTGACGACCCCGTGGAGGTGGAACGCTGGAGCGAGTATGTTGAGAAATACGTGAACAACGAGGACACTGCCACTGAAGAAACTCAAGGAGATGCTCAACAGGAAACCTGTGTTCTTAAGGAGGTAGGTGTATTGGACTCCGTGGGTTTGTTGTTGTTGTTTTTTGTGTTTTACTTTATGTTTGTGTAGCTAAAAAAAAATTATGTTTCTGTCTTTACAAAAAAAATTACAGCATTTTCCTGATTTATCATGTTATGTATTAAACTTTAAAAAAAATTTGCTACATTCTTGAGGCATATATAAATGCAAAATATATACCTGCCCTATTTGCCTGCCCTTGAACATTGCTGACTAAGTCTGCACAGGCATCAATCACGTTTCAGATTATATGTGGTTTTGAAGGCTGATTGATGTCATATTAATTATGCTAATATTTTAATAATTTCATTGCATCAAAGATATGACATCATTTAACAGCAAAATTATTAAAAGTTTTCAATTATTTTCACTTTTTTTTCACTTTAAATCACTGGAATCGCACTAATAACTACCAAATTAAAAAAGTGCAACTTTAAATGCATGAATAAAATGCCCCTTGGTCCTTTCAGAAATGTACGGCAAGTTCGTAAGAACAACAAGAGCAACAAGGAGAAGAGGAGAAGGCCAAAAGAGATGACTCTGATAAAATGTCGGAAAAAAGCAGTCGATCAGTGGGTGGGAAATCAGACAAAAGCGATAAAATGCAATCCAATGAAAAGGAAAGAGAAACCAAAAGGAGGAAGGGGAGAAAGAAGAAATGGATATTGATAAGGAAGAAAGCAGTACAGATAAGGGTAAACAGGCATAATGAAGATAGAGATGGGGATGATAACGCGGATAATGAAGATGACAATGATGATGATGACAAAGAAGATGATAATGACGATGATGAAATTATAGGGAAGAAAGGTCCGAGGTCGGGAAGAGAGATTGATATTATTGACAACACAGAATGCAAGTTTAACGTTAATTCCTTCAAGCTCGTCTATGTGATCAATAGTGAGAGCTACCTGTACAAGCGCATGGCCTTGAAGCGGGCAAGGGAGGTAAGTTGGGAACGTCTTTCGTCATCAAATTGGGGATTTGAAATGTGTCTTTGAAATTGGCAATTTTTCCTTGAAATAGAGAAAAGTATAATTGAGTGAGTGAAAACATTTGTATAGTTATCATATAAAAAAGAGAATAAAAAATCCTGGAGCACAAACATCACAGATGAGTTTGAACTATTTTGTCAGTGCATGTCAGAGATACTTTTTAGCATTTTATTTTTCTTTGCCTTTCATTATTTCAAGCAATTGTTCCTAAATTCCAACTAATTATCAATAAATAATTAATTTCATTAAAACAGCTGATGATTTGGATGCTAATAAACAGTTCATTAACACTAGTATACCAGGGCTCTACATTAACGGTAGTCCGACTGTCCGGGACATCCATATTGTTAGTCCGGACAAGTAAATAACGAGTTTGTGCTGAATGGACAAGTGATTGTTATAATTTAATTATATAGAAAAATGCCTTTAAATCTGTTATTTCTGTGGAGTTGCCAAAAAAATTTTCGATTATATTAAATTTATGTTTAAATCACAAATTCCGATAGTTTCATGTGATGCTACACCGTATTGTTCACAAGGGAAGCAACCCTTAACATTTTTCTTTGACAAAATAACAAGACTATTCTCCCTTGTAAAAAATATGCATTTTACCACACTGGTACACACCGATCTTACAGACAACTAACGTAGTGACATCTCTATGGGGACATTTTCAGGGAACATTTGGTCAGTGAGTTGTATTAATGTTGTTTAAAATATCAGTTCAGCACTGTACATATACATCTCTTTTAAACAATTTCTGCTTTATGGTGGCAAAACACAAGTTTTTGTCAGGTATTATGACTTTGTATAATGTTTAAAAATCAATAATCTCGAGTTTTCCTGTTATTCTAGTCAGTTCTTTTTGTATTGAAACTGCCTTCAATTATGTTAACATGTATTTTGAACGATTGAAGTCTTTATAATTTTGTATTATTTCATTATTTTGCAAAGAACTGAGCAGAATAAGATAAAAATGGTCAGGACATGTTGCTTTTTGGTGAGGACAAGTGAAATTTTGGTCTACTTGTCTTACCGGACAAGAGGCTTCAAAAGTGAATGTTGAGCCCTGTATACAAAAAAATCCGTATAATTTCTGCCCATTGACTTATTCATGTGACCCCTTTCTGATTTCTTGTTTCCAAAATGTTATGAAATACCAGGACTAAGAAGAATAACTTGTGGACTAATATCTGTATTGCTTTTCAGTCCCACAAGGACCTGTCTCTAAAGCTGCATGGCAAATTCAGTGCATGGGTGGACAAGTGGAAAAAAGGTAGGTGTAATTGACTGTATGTATAAAATGATTTAACTATTGGAATTACTTGTTATTTCAAAATATTTATTCAGTCATGATTCTTTCTTTCTTAATTTGATTAGAAATTGGAGATGGTGGGGGTTAATCAAATTAGGGGGTTAGAAATTGGAGATGGTGGGGGTTAATCAAATTAGGGGGTAAGGTATTGTTTCCTCCCAGATGTAGTTCCTAAATTACAACCGTTTCTGTCTCTTCATTCTACCTTACATAAGAGTACATTGCAAAATATAGTAATTTTACGCCTCGCCTAAATCAAACAAATACATTCCTTTCATCATTTCTTAAACAGCTCATGTGACTCGGGAGCAGGAAACAAAATGTTCCAAATGGCTGAATGGAGATTCTGGCAACAATCGACCCTGCATCACGACCAAGGGGGACATTGACGTGACAGATAAGTCGCCATATTACAAGTACACAAAGTATCGAGTGAAGTTTCTGAAAGATCCAGAATCAGAATTGGAATGAATTGAACAAAAACTGTTGCATTGAGGAACATATGGATATTAAAAAAAGAAAGAAATTGTTCTGCTGATGAAACAAGGAATGACAAATATCTGTAATGAATAGTTTTCAGATTGTGTTTTTTTTTCAATTCACACTACTTTGAATTTATAATTAGTTTTAAATATCTGCAGTATCTTAAAGAGAAGAATCAAAATGGTTTACAAGATGGTTTAAGCTCTACTGTGGTAAATATGAAAAGTTAACAGAGTAGCTGGTGACAGAGAGTCTGATTTTGGTTCAGAATGGGACAAAATGGAGGGATGAAACATGCTGTACAGTATGGGACAAAATGGAGGGATGAAACATGCTGTACAGTATGGGACAAAATGGAGGGATGAAACATGCTGTACAGTATGGGACAAAATGGAGGGATGAAACATGCTGTACAGTATGGGACAAAATGGAGGGATGAAACATGCTGTACAGTATGGGACAAAATGGAGGGATGAAACATGCTGTACAGTATGGGACAAAATGGAGGGATGAAACATGCTGTACAGTATGGGACAAAATGGAGGGATGAAACATGCTGTACAGTTTGTTTTGTCTAAGTAATTTGACAAAGTAGTGTATTTATCAACAGATTCTCAAAATATTCACAAAGAATAGTGTTTAGGATTTTTTTGTTTTGATTGACACACTCAATAATATTTATAGTGCTTTTTTCACCTTTGAAAGGTGCATAATTATGGTGTACAATATTTGCAAAATCTGTCAGCACATATTTCCTGTCTTGTATATATGCACCATTTAGATGAGGTGATATATAATTCCGATTATTTGGAGGAAAAATTATTATCTGTAGTTTTAAGAGACCATCGACAGTTGCGTAACTTTTGAAAGCACTCTTCAAGTTCTTTCGTACATTCTAAAGTATAGTATTTTTTTTACATGCCTTGTGGAAGTTACATAAAAACAAGGCTAAGATGAACTTCATCTGTTGTTTAGGTTTGTGTATGTTTTTCCGAACATTCTAACTGTTCTCACAATTATCATATCATTATCAATGCCATGTATTTGCTGCATAATCATTGTCATATATTTATCATTTCCATTACCCAGCATGAATTTATTGGTAGTATTGACATTCAGTACTTTACTTGTATAATAATTTCATTGTTTCTCATCATTTTCATCATCCCAGATTTACTTTATACGAGTATTTACGCTTCATAACTAACTATTATTCCTTTACCACTCATCTTCTGTCAAGCATTATAATGTACCTAAATTACATTTCCATAGAATACTGATAACAGCTTCTGGCTTTTAAAGGTAAATGTTGCCACTTCAGGATTTTATAATAGGGCAGTGAAGGTAAATGATTTACCAACAGTTTTTAGCAAGGAAAAGCTTGTAAGCATATTCAAATTGTACATTAACTGGTAAGAAAACGGCTACAAATCCAACTGTAGCGTCTGTTAGCCATCTTGTAAGTTTTTTTTGTTATTACATGCACACGAAACATGTATATTGCATAGTATCATTCATATTCAATTCATAGCATTCAATGTTTTGTAACTTTTCATGTAGAGATTGTAGAAATAAAGGATTTGGTTTTGTGCTAAAATTGTTTATTTTTTGCAAATAAATAAATCTCTGTTAGCTGGGGGACATGGAATTTATCTTTGAACGTTTATCTACCATCGGTGTATAAACTGTCATCTGGAAAAATATCCCAAATGCTCACGGCCTTATATCATATACTATATTTTACAGATGTCATTTTAATACCATGTATATACGAAATGGAGGATACTCAAGTCACAAAGCAAGGATTTCAGTAAATGGATGCTCTTAAAAAAATACATCAAATTATTTTCAGTGGGCTGTGACAGTCGAATCAAAACTGGGCAAATATTAACAGGTGAGGTAGTTCCTGTAAAATTGGAACACAAACAGGACCTCCTTTTTACAGGATCTATTGTCTACAGAAGATGATGTTAAAATAACCAGGTTTCCCGCCTAAGTAAATATCTCAAGAACATGTCAGTGCTCCACAAACAAAAGTAGCAGATACTTTGGAGTCTGAGTGTGCATGCCAGATAGAAGTTCCGTCAAAAACGGCCTAAACTGACAATGGCCTAGATAAATGACATCATGCCTGGAGATTTACAGTCTAAATGATCAATATTATAAGTTACTACGGCCATTCCTAGCACACAAATTGGTATTTGTATCACATAATAGTTAAGCAACGGATTTGGACCTTCCTGGCTGGCAAAATAACAATGCACAAAAATGGACCTATTGGGTGCCATTGGAAAATTCAAATAAAATCAAAAGTGTTGTGTATGCAAACGCTACGTAGAACAATTACAAAGGCGTAAAACCTTGATTATCCAACAAAGTCATTTTCTATTTTTTACTGGACGTTTGGTATTGAAAAGTTTGATGGACAGGTCGCACATACAAATATTTTACAGGGCAATGGCAAACGGTCCAGCCATGTTTGGCAGAGACTAGGGCTGGGTCTTTAAACACAAATAGAACACACTATAGAAATCTTCTGATGAGGGCATTTATTTAGTTAAAAAAACAGACCAATACAATTTATGAAATTACACACTTTGATCCTTTGAATGAAACAAAAAATCACTGCTAGTGTCATTTTTTTTCTTTATCATACATACACATGAATGCTAGTGAAAGAAGAAACAAGTTACTGAAAACTTCCCTATAGTTGTAAGTACTTTGAATGTTTCCTTCACATTCCACTGCAATCACATAAATGGTTTTGTTTCCGAACAGATTGGGTTTTGTTTGCGTTGAGACATTATATTCCACTTACAAGGAAAAGAAGAGATAGTTAAGTGAATATCATTATAAAGAACCACAACCAAGATGAAATGATTTAGTGTTTAAGATCCATGTATACAGTTCTAATTATTTACAAAAGGCCTGAGAAACACGTTGAGGGATGAATAAAGCAATAATAGAACATATCACATTAACACAGAAAATTAACAAATTAAAAAACATTAACCTTAAAAAAGAACCACATAATTGCTTTGGCTTTCTTGATCAAAAAAACACTTGTACATAGAATTTTTGAACACTAAAATTTTTGTACAATCTTTAACTTCAATGACTTTTATGATTTAATATTCTCCTTTGAAAAACTTTTCCACATTTTGATGGGAGAGATGGTAAATCCCACAAAATTTTATAACTTCAAATGTTGATATGCTTATATTTGTTAGCAATCTATAACAAGAGCTGTCGCCATAGGATGACTTATGCCCCCTATAAACGCTTGATAGAAGTTATGAGCTTTTTCGAAACCTAAACGCGGACCCTAAGGTCAAGGTCACAGGGGTCAAAATTTGTATGCGTATGGAAAGGCCTTGTCCATATACACATGCATGCCAAATATGAAATGGCTATCTGAAGTGACATAGAAGTTATGAGCATTTTTCAAAACCTAAACGCAAAGTGTGACAGACAGACAGCCTACTATATGCCTTCTTTTGGGGGCATAAAAAAATGAAGGCCATGAATTAATTGAAACCACTTTTATCAAAGACTTGAATATTAAAATAATTAAAAAATAATTATAAATTATTAAAATATGTATATTTAGTTGTTTTTTTCTTAATTAAATATGAAGACAGCAAATATTTAACAAAAATAAATGTAAACGACAATGATCTGACAAGGATGTAAATTATTCAGTGTATAATAATAATTATAGAATTAACATATATGCATAAAATGTGTATGATTTGTATAAAAACAAACGATTGAATGTTAACAAATAAAAAAATCAACACAGACAATATATATGAGACAAACTAAGCATTGGACGGATTATTTTAAACATTACACTATCAAAATTTTAACTACAAATAATGAGCGTTATGTATGAACATTGATTTACTGAAAGAGAGACTTAACTACACGTGTACACATTTCATAGATATGTGTTCTACCAAAAAAGGCAAATACTAGAAACAACAGGTAAAAAAAGGTAATACAAATTACTGAACATTACATGGACTGAATCAAATAATTGTATTGTCATATTCTTAACATAAAACAGCTGAGAATATTTGTGTACTTATATCACAGTCCTTCAGGAAACGTCCAAAAGCTTATACTTCTAGAAATTGTTATACGAAAAAAAATTATGAGGGCTGCTTCTTAGAGAGATCACAGTTTGAGCAGTTCACTGATGATATCTTGCAGGCTGTTCTGGTTTAATGCTGGTTGCCTTAGCCATTTCGCTTCTGAGCAGTAAAGTTTAAGCCTGTTTCTTGTGGCGTCTCTCTGCCAGCTTTGCCTGCAGCCCCTGTTCCATGCGTGCCTTGTTCATCTGCTGGGCCTTCAGGTATTCCTCCGTGTTCTTAGCATACTGCTCTTTCAGGGCTGAGATGTCACCTAAAGTGTACCGAGAAATTATTATTAAAATTGATCTAGAAATATTCTCAAATATTGAGCTCAACTTGGACTATGAGTTTTGAGTTTCCACTCAGCTAAGGACTAAGAATGTCATTTGGTACATGAAAATTCTTCAATCTTAGCTATAGGAAGACTCAAATATTTATACTAAAACTTATTGTTAATTTAGACCCAAAACATCCGTGAACACAAAATTCACCATGATAATCAACCTCATCTCAAAAATTAAGAAAACCATTAAAAGTTAGTTAGAATATTCACTTAAGTATGTTCATGAAACTAGGCCATTACAGTATATTACTTCATTAAAGTTCTCAGAGGGTTTTACATTTTCCCAAGGGGGTGTTTAAGGGCCTAGTTTCAGCTTAACAAAGAACTTGTCACTAAGGTCCCAAATTTTGTACGTGATAAATTCTATTGCCATGACAAGCAACTTACCAAAGAGAGTGTTTTCTGAGTATATAGGTTCTTGCACTAACACAATATTTCAATATTAAGCATGAATAAACAATCAAAACAAATAGATTCTTTTCATGACCAAATTATGTTGCTATGGTAACCAACTTACCAAAGAGGTCATTCTCGGAGGGCATAGGAGCCAGCTCTGACAAGGGGAGAGGGGTTGGTGCAGGGGCAGGTGGGGGTCCCTGATTCTGAAAAAAAAGGGATACGTCTGAAGCGGCGGATTTAAAAACACGATAAGCAGTGACAATGTTCAAATGTTTTAAATATTTTCCGCCAATTGCGACACCTTCAAACTTAACCCACTTAAAGAAGTAACATTATAGGTTAAATGAACGAAATATCTTGATGTCGCATTTGGCGGAACACATTTTTTTTAGCCTTAACATGTAGCATTTTTGCTAAAAAAACAGACTTTTTTGGCCTACTGCCAAAAATCAATCATGTTCATATTGGTGAAAAGACGACGAACACAAAAAGTTTCTGTATATATTGTATAAACAAATGTAAGACAACATAAAAACAGTGTCAAATAAAGCATTTCATTGCATTTGATTTTTTCGAAAATACAAGGCCAAATAGGCACTTTCGTGAACCTAGTCCTTTCTTTTCATCATGATACTACAAGATCTCATTATCAAAGACTGGATTGTACAACAACCCATTCTATAAACTTAAGCCTTAGCCCAATTATATTTTTAACACACATTTATTTTATCACTATTATGGAATAAATGACATTGTATTTCAATGAAGCCATACCAAGAGTAACCAAACAGTAAAAATAACAGTGAGATTTCTGGCCATTTATTTAATCAATGAACTTTAGCTAATATGAAGCACAAAATTTATTTAATTGAATAACAATGAAGTGGTATCCTGCTCAGCACAACTCATTTCCTTATACTGCAGGCCTCACTCTTGTCTGTTTCTAAGCCTTGCATCATAAACTTCATCTTTATTGAACACTTACATAATATTCCCCATATCTCAAACACCGAATATGAACACATGACCTGCCAATAAACAACTTGTCCAGTGATCTTTGTTTGAAATTGTTATGACTTAATGTGTCTTTAAACGTGGGAGCAATTCGGGAGCTACAAACCTCAACTAGACAAGTTGGATATGTCGACAGATAGAGACATATTTCATGTCCCAAATGAGCAATTATGCCAAGTTAAGAGCTAAATTTTGCTTTGATGAGTATGTTAAGTCCCATGATGATTGCAAACAAAAGAACTTCACAAATGTTCTATACAAGCTGGAGAGGATGCTGCCATGATGATTCGAAAGTAACCAGTATTTGTCAAGTTTTATGTGACAAAAGACAAACGAGAAGAAAAATAAAAAAACAAGGTTAGCATGAAAAGCAGGTAAGTTTATATATTTAGGATAAAACAAGAGATGTGTTTGTCAGAAACACAATGCCCCCTATTGCGCCACTTTGAAATAAAATTTCAATATATCATTTGGCAGGTTAAGAAATTATCTCCCTTTTAAAGCTTATTACTTCGTTTGCATTGTATTTTTTTACTTTTGACCTTGAAGGATGACCGTGACCTTACACCACTCAAAATGTGCAGCTTCATGAGATCATTTGATCCGGGGGCATAAAAACCCGAATCACAAGCTTCTGTGAGTGGGTCATGTTTTCATGCTAAGGATATTGAATCAAACTTGTTTGACAATGCATGCGAGAGAATGAGATATAACTAGTACAGGTGCTACCTGGGCATCTGGAACGTGAGGTCCTCCGTCCACAGGGGCGGGTCTTGTGACTCCGATACCCTTCATGTCCATGTCTTCTGCTGACAGCTTGGTTTGATCTACAGTGCACAAATATATACATATGTATGTTATCTTAGGTTCTAAAGATTTGTTATTGCTATGATATTATCTATGTATAGCGTATATATACAGATTTATCGTTTGATATTTCTCAGCTTATTTAAAGGAAAAGATAGATTTATTTTCACATAAATGTTTCTTAGCTATAATGAATGCAATAATTGAATATCATTAAGAAAGACATGCAATACATTTCAAAAATATATAATTGTCGTGTTTTAACATGGCCTTGTCTTCAATAAAATTTTGTACATGTACTATCTTTTTTATACATGTAGATTTCCAGTTTAAATTACGTCTGATTTAAATACATATCTTCATGTAGAATCCCTTGAACGTTCGATATAATGGGTGAAATCAGGACCATTCCAGCAACATGAAAGTTATTTTAAACATTTAAAATACAATACATTTGGTTAACCAAGAACTAACAGAAATCTAAACTTAAGTCGCACTTGAACAAAAACTTCAGATACAATTTTGTCTTGTTCTGTGAAAATTGGGCAAAATGCATGTGGGTAAAGTATTGTCCCAGATAAGCCTGTGCACTCCGCACAGGCTAATCAAGGACGTCACTCTGCTTTAATGGTATTTTTCGTTCGAAGGAAGTCCCTTTTTACCGAAAATCTTGTTTAAGCGGAAAGTGTTGTCCCTGATTAGCCTGTGCAGACTGCACAGGCTAATCTGGGACGACACTTAAGCCACATGCATTATGCCCAGTTTTCTCAGAACAAGACACAATTTTTTGTAAGATTGTTTGTTCAACTTATGACTTACATACAGTGGTGATCTACCTTTATTATATTAAATAACAAATACAGCAACAACAAAACTCAACTGTGTGCAGACCTGGCCCAACATATACAGTGAAAATCTAGATCACAAAAGGGTGTTATAAAAATGGGGTAGGGTGAAAGCCCTACCAGCCTGGTGTCATTGTCTGATTATTTGCTAAGACCAATTAATTTTAAAGTCTAACATGCTCAATTAAGATTTTTAATCGTTGTCTTTTCAATTACCAAGAATATTTGCATCTGATTATTTGCTAAGACCAATTAATTTTAAAGTCTAACATCATCATCAGCTCAATTAAGATTTTTAATTGTTGTGTTTTCAATTGCCATGAATATTTGCAAAGAGATTTTCATACATTTAATGTTGAATAACTCAGATGGGCTGAAGGCAAAAGGAAGCAGCAAAAGGAGAAGGGCTATTTGAATGAAATGTTTTAAATAAACACTTCACTTAAATGTACGAAATTAAACTTATTACATCTAAGTGACCTTTGAATTTGAAAAAAACAACACTAAGCATTTTTAGACAACCTTAACCTTGAAATTTAAAGTATGCATCACAATTGACCAGTCGCCAAATTATTATTCGCTCCGCCCACATAGTCACGTGGTCTAGTGATTAGAAAACTCCGACAAGCAG
Organism: Dreissena polymorpha; assembly: GCF_020536995.1. Lineage (NCBI taxonomy): Eukaryota > Metazoa > Mollusca > Bivalvia > Myida > Dreissenidae > Dreissena > Dreissena polymorpha. The sequence continues at coordinate 61,905,707 of NC_068360.1, read as the reverse complement.
GTCGCAATTATAGCGCATTACGTGAGTGAAATACTATACTTGTAACGATGTATGATGCTCTTTTTATTAAAGCCGCACACTAAACTAAACTGCTTTGTACAACTTTAATACAATCATAATTGATGAGGAGAGAAATGGCATAATCAAAATAAATGAGTTAACTATTAGAACGTTTCTTATACATATTATAGGAATCTGGTAAAAAAACTGTGGTAAAAATGAGCATTTATTTCATATTGATTTTCAACTTGTATTAAAACCGTCTGGCAGTGAATCCGGTTGCTATTCATATATAATTTTGAAAATATTTTTATTAAATGCAAATGACACATCCATATCATGATGGTTTTTTTGTTTATTAAAAATGTTTAGATCTTTGTTTCATTGTGTTATTTTTAAAAAGACACCGTTTTTTTAAATTTAGATATAAATTACATTTTTATTGTAACCATAATATAATACAGGCCTAATTTCGTGGTTACATTAACAGATCTAATATGCATTTTATTTCATTTATGTTTAATGGGAACCTGCTACATTTCACTATCGAAAAATGAAATTTTGGTATTACGGTGCTGTTCATGAACATTCGAATTGAATACATTTAGCATATTATGCATTTGTTTATTTATAGCAAGATGGCCCTTATTTGTTAATTGCAATTTTCACATTTCTCCCCGTATCAATATATGTTGTTTTAGAAATGTTGTTGTTGTTGTATTATAAGCCTTACATTTTACACTTGAAGTCGCTTAAAGCTAGCTAAGCCGCGTTGAAATCACCTTTTTGTTGTTTTAACTTGAGTTAAAACAATATTTAAGTTAACAATTTATAATGATCTCCATTGTGTATGATCCGCAGAAAATAAATATATAATTGGAAATCATTTAAGTAATTTAATATTTCTTTTCTTGTGTACAGTACCTAACAATGCCTTAATGTTCATTCAGTCTGAGATCCATGCAACATACTGTCATTTATTAATCATCGATAATTACGCTGAGATTAATAAGCACGTGTGGCAATAATATGTTGCCCAAATTGCTTAATAATATTGTGCATCAAACGGTATAACATGTTTTATAGAACACACAACTGGTGTGGTTACACTATTTTATTTATTGTGTTTGTTTTCTCATTACTCGTTCAAATGTTCAAGAAATAAAGATAAAATAATAACCTTTTATAAAGTATGTATAGCACCTACAATTTTGAATAATGATCGAACAGTAATGATCATGCAGTTGATATAAAATCTGTGTTAACTCTTAAAAATTACTTCCATTTGGTAATGTACAATACGCTTTGTTTGTGGGACAAAATGGCGGCCAGATAAACATTGCTGAGGGGTGTGTGAAAAATCGATATCTGATTGGCTGATCGAAGAATGTGGGCGGAGCGATCGATACTTTGGCGACTGGTCAATTGCGTATAAGCTAAGTTAAGTGGGGACTTTGTGCCATAAAATTTTCTAGCTTAAAAACATACAAACTGACATCTTCCAATACCCAAACGTTGCAGATAGTAAAAATAAAAAATAATTAAAAACGTGCATTTAATGTGCATATAATGCTTCATTAAGATTAAACATGCAAACAAAAGTGTGCTGTATTACGGACCTATGTTGTAGAAACCAGCTAAACAAGTATTATACATTGTAATCAGTAAAATGCATCATTATCAGTTCACATTGGAATGGCTGAGCCATTGTTGTAACTCGCATATATTCCATGGTACTACAAAATCGACCATGGAATAATAGGCTAAAATAATTTAGTTTTCAAAAATATTTATGAGCCATCTAATAACCAATTAAATTAGACTTCCCTTTTAAAAACTCCTCGAAGGAGGTTGGATAGCTGTAATTATGACCAAACGATTAGGACACAATAAATATTACAAGGCAAAATCCATCTGCATAAAAAATCACAGACACAATAAGATTTCTCATTTACTATTCATGAATACTAATTTTTTCTAGCCATAACAAGCAAATCATAATTGAGTGAACATGGTTTTGACAATCGGCTTGAGCAGGATACAGTTATATGCATTATGTTATGCAGATTATGCAGTTTTAAACAATCATTACTGATGCTTTATAAAAAGCAATGATTTTTTGCCAATGTTTTATTTATTCAATAATTCATTAGGTTTTGACAACAGCATGACTTTTATAATTGAAAATTGTTAAAATATGATTCCCACTAACGTAAAAAAGAGCTATTACATGCAACCAATAATATTTTTCTTTTGCTGTGGATGAAAATAACAGAAAAAAAGAGAACATTAATCTGCTGTCTCATTCAAACTAAAGTCATAAACGCATGCACCTCCCAAATACAGCATGCAAAACTAAATGTTTTTGTCTATCAACTTATGCAAACTACAGAAATAAACGTAAGCGTCTCCAAAATAAAATGCTTTACACTAACTGTATTTGTCACTTAAATCATGCAAGCTAAAAAGACTACTTGTATGCACTTATCAAATAATTTCTTTCTTTCAAGGACGATGTTGTTCAAATGGTGTACAATTCCTTACGTTACAATATGGAAAAAAACAACGCAAGAATAGAATGAAAAGAAAGAAGGAACTGGTTCTATGAAATTAAATGTTGTCATGTGCACGTATCTGTTTACCCCCATTGAAACTTTGTCAAACAATTTCTATAGATAGCAGATGCTGAAATAAGTTTTATGGCGCATGCACTGTACACTGTTTACACAGAAAACTGAGCATATGGGTAAAGTGTTGTCCCAGATTATGCTGTGCAATCCAAACAGGCTAATCAGTGACCGCACATTCAGCGTTTATGTAACTTTTTTTTTAAAGCAAGTTTCTTTCAAACAAAAATCCAGTCTAGGCGGAAAGTGACAAAGCAAATGCATTAAGTTCCCCCAGAGCAGGCCTCATAACCGCTTGCATCAGTTATTTAACATCTTCATAAGGATGCTTCTTCATGACATATTTACCTCATTGAATGTCTTAGATTTTATGATTATTACAACTCAAATGGTATCTATGGTTATTCTTCTAATGCACATGGATTTCAAAAACCTCTGTAAAATTATCACTGTCAAAAATCAGCATGCATTTGGCCTTAACAGCCAAATCTATGTCAGTAAATAAAGAGTAATTTGTTTGAAAACTTGAACCATGGTTATTATAACCACAATTTCATATTTTGAAGAACAGGACTGAGAAAAAGTTAACAAAATTTTAGCAAAAAATTCAAATACATTGTAATAACTATGTAGATTTATTAAGTACTTGTATTATAAGAGGGATATAGGGGAAAGGAAAGTGCCAATATTTTACCTGCGAGTCCCTTAAGACCTGTGGAAAAAGTTTGATGGAATAAATATTATACATATAATAAAAAAATAAAGTAAAGAACGTGGGTGGATATAAATTGTGCTATACAGTTAAAAAGAAAGAGAGGGAAACTTTCTAGATAAAAGATGGTGAGTACAGTAAAACTTAGAACAAAATTAATAAACAATAAAGGATGGTAACTGTAGTAAAACTAATTGGGTAAAACAATTTATCATAACTACCTCCAGCAAAACCGGTTGTTCCTTAAAGCATAAAATACTTAATACATAAAATACTGTGACAGATTTAATGTGGCCATTGTCAATTTTGTCATAATGGTAATAATAATGAGCTTCTCTGTAGAAAAATGGGGCTTAATGCATATGGGTAAAGTGTCTTCCCCGATAAGCCTGCGCAGTCCGCAGACGCCAAAGGCTAATCTTGTGTGACACTTCACACACATGCATTAAACCCCATTTTCCCAGAGCAAGGCTCAAATGCACCTGATTTCAAACTGACACAAGCCTGACAAGGCCATAAGTGTCAGCAGGAAAAATTGTTGTGTACGATTTGTAAATTAATTTAACAACACATATAGTCAATTATTGCGATTATCTGACAAATAAGTTGTTACATATATAATAAGTTGTTACAATATTTATTGTGAATGTTTAATTTGAATATGACAATAGTGAGCTGGGCCAAACTAACAACCATTGGAAAGGGTCAAACATTTCTTGCAACTAATTTAAATGCGTATCTAAACCCAGCATAATTATCAAGAATTCCTTAAATGGATCCAGAGAAAATTCAGCTAAGGTTATCTTGTAGCTGCTTTACTTGGGGTCAAAAACATCCATTGTGCCTCATAAAGTATTTAGCACACACTGTTGATCCAGGTGTCTTCTCCAACCAGAAAAATTATCACACAGTCTTTTATAACAACCAAACCATTTCATGAAATATTATTTTGTCATTAGTTTTCCTTTGAATAAAAAGTATTTTCTTGTGGCTTATGTTGTAATTTACCTGCATCATTGAGCCCAGTGACGTCCCCTCCAGTTTCCTTGATCTTCTCCCGGATCAGTTTGATCCTCTCAGCCCGCAGGTCCGTCTCCACTTTCCGACCCTCCTCAGTGATTTTTGCCATGTCCCTCTGGATTGTGTTAGCGATAACCTAAAATAAAGGGACCATAGAATACATCAGGCAAGTTATCAAACCAATGCTTATGATGTAGCATTATTTTTAAACCTTAATCATCAAACCAACACTAATGTTATCTAGCCAACACTTACGTAATCAAACCAACATTTATGCTATCAAACTAATACAAATGTCATCTAACTAATACTAATATTTTAACCCAACACTAATATTATCAAACCAACATTATTCTCATCAAACCAACACTAATGACATCAAACCAACACTTATGTCATTAAAACCAATACTTATCTCTTCAAACCAATACTAGAGTTAAAACAGTGACATTAGTGATTGCACTTACATGTACATTGTGTTACTTACAAGAAATAAACAAAGCCCAGGTTCGAACTTGGCCTAGACATCATCTAGATACAACTTCTGACCAAGTTTGGGGAAGATCGGATTAAAACTACTTGAATTAGAGAGCGGACACGGACCGACCGACAGACCAACCGACAGACCGACCGACAGACAAGTTCACTCCTATATACCCCCTAAACTTCGTTTGTGGGGGTATAAAAATATGTTATCAAACCAAAACTTTCCCTTTTAACACTTTGTTATAAAACTTATAAATCTTTAATCAAACATACACTTGTATAACCAAACTATCATTTACATCATCATATTCTCAAACCATCATTAATGTTTTAAACCCATCATTTATGTGATCTAACAATCAATTAGGATATCAAAGTTCTATATTCTCCAACAAATCATCATTCTACATTATCAAACCATCACTCACGTGTTAAAACCATTACCATTACTATATCAAACCATCACTTAAAGTATCAAACCATCACTTAAAGTATCAAACCATCACTTACAGTATCAAACCATCACTTACAGTATCAAACTATCACTAACTATATCAAACCATCACTTACATTATCAAACTATCACTAACAATATCAAACAATCACTTACATTATCAAACGATCACTTACATTATCAAACCATCACTTACATTATCAAACCATCACTTACATTATCAAACCATCACTTACATTATCAAACCATCACTTACATTATCAAACCATCACTTACATTATCAAACTATCACTAACAATATCAAACAATCACTTACATTATCAAACCATCACTTACATTATCAAACCATCACTTACATTATCAAACCATCACTTACATTATTAAACCATCACTTACATTATCAAACCATCACTTACATTATCATACCACCACTTACGTTATCAAACCATCAAATATGTTATCAAACCATCACTTACGTTATCAAACCACTGCAAGAGGGCTGCTGCACGCCGCCATGTGACATCATAACACTGCAATGCATGCTGATGACGCTGAGGGTCCTGCATGTCTGTAGAATTGAAGTGTCAAAGTGGGGTTTTAAAAATCAAAAATAAAGGAACTTGCTCATAGATAAACAAAACTACATTTTCCAGAAAATACACAATACATGTATACTGCAAATAGAGTTTAAATTTTGAGTTAGCGACAATTAAAATTGATAAAATAAGAAAGCAAAACAAACAATTTAACAATCCAAAGGATCCTGGTCTTATTTTCATCACCAAATTCAGGTCGTTGTGGTGTAGTGGATATGTTATCTGCCTAGCAACCAGGGGGTCACAGTAACTATGCACGCTTAGACACAGCAAACAACCCTTGCGCAATATATTGTGATGACACGATTCAATCATGCTCTATGCAACTCCGAATAACTATTGTGCATTTTATGACACAAATATGACAGTGCTTTTAAGTATTGCATTCTCTTGGATTTAATGTGCATAAGGCAGATATTTGACAGCATTTAATTATTTCCCTACTTAAAACAAGAGGATTTTTGTGTACATACTGAATGAAAAAGAATATTTCAATGTTTGGCAAAAATTGAGGACAATCATTCCATTTAAACATTGTCATCAAAATTTATATTGAGCCGCACATTTTTCAGCATAATTTAAACCCTGCTTTGCATTACTTTGCAATATCACATACACTGCTTTACATTATTTTGCAATATCACATACACTGCTGTGCATTACACTGCTTTGCATTATTTTGCAATAACACATACAATGCTTTGCATTATTTTGCCAAAAACATACACTGCTTTGCATTATTTTGCAGTAACACATACACTGCTGTGCATTATTTTGCAATAACACATACACTGCTTTGCATTATTTTGCAAAAACTCATACACTGCTTTGCATTATTTTGCAATAACACATACACTTCTGTGCATAATTTCGCAAAACACATACACTTCTGAGCATTATTTTATACCAAGATACACCATCTCCATGGTGACATTCATAATTTGTATCTTGCTTTGCCAAGTGCAGGGGTGTCACTGTTGATTGCTATTGTCACTTTTTGTTACAAACATGCGAAAGTGGAAAAAAAAGTGGCAACTTTAAAAATAATTCTTATACTTCTAAAACATGTATGCAGCTGATCACAATTTTATTTTGATGGCATCATATTTGATTATTTGAAAAGAAAGCGTAATATGAATTACTTCTTGTACTTTATATAACAATGACATTTATGCATTTAGTCAATGAAATACAGTGAATTAAATGAGTGTTAATTGAAATAAGGTGGGATTAACTAATATAACGATTTTTTACGTTTAAAAAAAATGTGGCAGCCAGTGAAACCCCTGCAAGAGCATGTTTTGTAAACAATAAACAACTAATTTTACACCAATTTCCCATATTCCACAGTAGCACCCACACCCACACATTCGCTACCGTGCTTTTTTATACCAATATACACATTCTCAGTAGCCAAACACAGGGTTTGCATCTCATTTTCTTTGCAATACGGGAAATCAATCTTTTCGCCCAAGTAGCGAGCACAACTGCGAACGTTTGCAATTGCAGCAATGTTGTAGTTACGCACCTCAGTGGCAATCGTGTATCTCAGAGGGCAATTTCTAAATTTAGCAACCAATCAAATATGAACATCATACTATAAAAAACAGTCAACAATACCTGAAAAAGCAACCTTGCTTAAAAAATGTTGGTGTCCAAAGTGATTTACTATGCTACAAATACTATCTATCTTACATGTGTTCAGTCTTGTTGTTATTTTTATTTTCAATTGTTGTCAACAATTCGTGAATATACAATTTCAGTATTTTGAATAATTACAAATGAATTTGCAGTTTTAGCATTTAAAATACTTTTTAGAAAGACAGTCCAGTCTAAAGCATTTATAAACCATATAATTTACAAATGTTTTCTAAATATAATGGAAATGAAAAATGTATTTACCCACGAAAAGGAGGCATCCCACATTTGCTTATCCAACAATGTTGCTTTTTCAGGATAAATGTACACCATCACTTTGTTATCTCAAAAGTTACAAATAGTTTGAGTGTGAAGCATATAAAATGGTTTGTATAAAATCATAAGCAATATGGATATCGACCAATAAAAAGTCTTCCACAAGATTTTGGTTATTAACAAGTAAAAATGGGTATTATCAAAAAAAATATCTTGTATTCAGTCAATGAAAACTGATGATTAATATCAGCAAATAAAAATGATTCAATATATGTTTTTGTTGTTGTAGTTTTTTGTGTTTTTGTTTTTAAAAAGCTAAAGTGGAAATAGAAGTCAATACAAATTCAATATAAGCCTGATGAATATTGTTTTAAATTTAAAAGAATTTAAAATGAAAAATATCATTTTTTTATCTTCGTGAAATAAGTTTTTTTGTTTTCAATCAAACTACTAACTATTGAGATAACATAGTTCAGGTGCATGTACAACAACTGCAACTGTGAAATACCTGTGTAAATATTATTTGTAGCTTTGGTTAAAGTTTCCACCTCCTGAGGCTTGCAATATGGAAATTCTATTGTTTCTAGATAACGCTGTGTAGATTGCATATTCTGTATTGCAGCTACTAAATTGTTGCGTACCTCTGTTGTTATATTATACCGTATATGTCCCTGTCTAAAAATATGATAGAAAGCAAAAGTAAACATAAGAGTTCTGAAACTTTCACTTGATTTATTACCCCTTATAAATATAAATACATAATTGTCCAAGAAGTGGAGAGAAAAAATACAAGCAATTAAAGACTGACGCATTACTAAATCAAATTGGCCAATGACTGGATGCACAACTTTGCAAAGAGATCATTAAAAAATTAATGATTTTCAGGCAACTTAGTCAAAGACCCCATCCCCTCACCTCTTAAAAGGTCAACCCTCTCACCACCACCCACTGCCCTCCTTCAAAAAGCTTACCACACCCTGTTGATAGATCAAACCCTTTTAAACAAGATTCTGCGTTCTATGAATGCATATGTCCCATCCATATAGTGGATTTCTATGAAACATGTCATTCTGGGTAAACCAAATCTTGGACCTTCTAAATAACTGTAAGTTCAAAAGTAGGTTATTTTCAAGGTCAAAATGAGCTTATGAAACCATTATAGTATAAACCATTTGTAAGAAGCATACTTGATGTTAAATCAAAAGAGTTGTTTTGGTTTAAACTTACACAAACAAAAAAATTAACTAACAAACAAGGTACAGACATATCGCTGCTTATCTCCCAGCATCTCTAGATGCTGGGCACAAAAAAGGCAACAGCCTCAAAAAAGCCATCTCTTTTCAACCCATAAAAAATGCCATCTCTTTTGCACACCTTCAAAATTGCTATCTCATTTAAATATGCACCCATTTTTTCAACAAAAAACAAGTGTTTATCCCAAGCTCAACTTTGAACATTTACTTACTGTGGTGGAATGCTCAACAATTCTTTCCATTTCTGCACTGAATGCGCCAGCTGGCTTACAGCGTGGTGTAACAGGACGCGTGCACTCATCCACTTGTAGTTGGCCACACTGATGCGTTGTTTCTGGTCCATCAGAGAGTCAAACAACGCCTCGAGTTTGTTCTCAAGGTCACTGCCATAAGCGCCACCAAAAATGTGGGCTGAAACAAATTATTCATAACTCTAATACTAAATGTTCTTGCTAAAAATTGCATCCAAATGCAATTCAGTGAGGGCTTTATGGGGCTAATTTATTGCCTTTATTGGGTCTTATTCCCAAAGGCAAAAAGTATCATTATTTGCAGATTATTTGCAATAATGATCCAATCTACATTTACATAAAAAACAAGGATTTGGGATCAAAATTGTTGCATTTTGTTTTTAACTGTAAAATTGCTCAATTCCTATAAATCACCATCCAGGCGTCACTGTGTCTTGCTATGTTGAGGGAAGTGACTTCACATCATTTTGCACCGTTTCCTCATTTACAATACCACCAAATATTGGTGCTTAAGAAATAATTCGTAACTGTAGGCAATCTTTGTCAATTAGTGAAGAATTTGGGTTAAAACAGTAAGGGCTGAAGAATCCACTGAGGTGTTTCCACAATCACACCTCCAATAACATGTTAAATTGTATGTTGACACGGAATGACAAAACCCAGTTTTGCAGCACTCTTTTCAGTGATCCGACCCAAGCGCAAACATCAAAGACACTGCTTACATAGAAGTGTGTCCCTCTCTTCATAAAGTTTTTTCAGTTTATCCGCAGGTTCCTTTACAGCCTTTGCCTGCCCCTCCAGCTCGCCATGTTGCTTCTGGAGATCTGCCAGCTGTTGCCTAGCAACCTCTTCTTTGTTACGCGCCTCCAAATATTCCTCCTGTGGAAAAAATGTCTTTTATGACTATTTTTTTTACAATTTTTACAGGGCTTGCAGTCAGGGAGTAATGTACTGTCAGTGTTTGTCACAGACTTACATTCCAACATTTCAGCTATGGAAAGTTTCAGGACTTCCAAAATTGCAAAGATGTTTCAGGATGTTAAAATGACCTTATAAGAAGACAATTTTAAGTAATTGTATAACCATATACCTCTTTCTCTGAATCAATTTATTAATAAGCACTTCCTGGTACCCTTAGCCTGAATTTTCATTTATATGCTATTTTAAATCTATAAAAAAAAAGGTAAATGCAATACCAAGTAACTGCCAAATATATAACTTCAAAAATAAAACTTTGAAAAACAGTGGGAGGGAAAGTTACCAATACCTGTTTTCAAACATTTATGAGACCCTATAAAACTGCATTTCAAATCAAACATTGGGATGCTATGAGACCACAAACATTTAATAATAAGTTGTGATAGTTCAGTAATTATTATTATAAAATCAAGTGCAAAAAGTTGTAAAAAACACAAAAACCCAAATCATATGCAAAAATTTCATCAACACCAAAATTCATGTTTTTAAACCAAAAAATTCAAAATGCCAACAAAGTTTAAAAAAAATACTTTTTTCATGAGGTCTTTTTCATGAATAATCACATTATCCAAAACTCTGACCAAAAATTTGTAAATTCATAAATTCAAACTCCCATAATTTTAATAAAAGCTAGAAAACACTAAGTATTAAAACCTCATGCAACTTTTTTCACACAAAAATTGCAACTTTTGAAAATCCAAGAATCCAAAATTTTTAATCAAAACAGCTTGTCCAAGCAAAGTCAAATAAACTCCTCAAAATATGAATACATTATGCATCAAAAATTAATATCAACACATCGACTTTAATTGCAAAAGGTAAAATCTTGTGCAATAAATTTCAATTCATCAACTGCAACCTTAAAAGCTAAAATCTTGTGAAACCCATTTCAACACATCACTGCAACCTCAAAAGCTATATTTTAGTGCAAGCAATTTCAACACAAAAACTGTATAGTTTAGTAACATCAGACTGGAGATGGATTTATGAGACTGCCACCAAGTTGCAATGGACAAGTGGATATAATGTCCAAATGAGAGTGTGCTTGTGACCATGATCCCCTGCATCATGTGCTAGCTACAACCTGCTCCTTTGTCATCCTAGCCTGGTAGTCTTTCTCTTTGAACATTTCTTTGATGCTACCGCGCATGAGATTGTCTACATCCATCTTTTCTTTCTTGCTGTTTAAGTATAATTTCTTACCCATATCAAAATATGTTTACAGTTTTCTTACATGTAAAGTTGTTTACAAGTTGTGTTTAAATTTCCATGGATTTTTTCAACTCTGAATGTTACCATTTGAATATATACATACTTGAATCAAAATTGATATTGTTGATCTTAATTATAAGAAAGGTTCATGGAAAATTACCATTGATTTGAATAGTATTTTCCATGTCTATTTTTCAAACATATGGAAATGTCCATGAGTGTAAATAATATTGAATTTTAACAATTAATTTAATGCCACATGGAATAATGCACAACTCAAAATTCAATGGAATTCCCCCCCCCCTTTTTTCCCCCAACGTAAATGCTATTTTCCATGGCAATTTTACACAACAAGTTGTCATAACCATATACATGTCCATGAAAATTTTCATCCATTGTTTCCACAACAGTAGGAATCTTCCATGGAAATATTACCTGTTCCCTGTTCAACTCTCTTTGAAAATGTGCCTCATCTTTGAACATATCCTTGATAGATTTAGTCTGAATATTGTCCACGTCTTGTTTTTCTTTGCGTCTAGAAGTGCAAACGTGCATTCAAAGATTTCCTCTCTTCTAAACATAATGGGGGATTTAATTCATAGAATGGAACCTTTTGTTTTTATAGAAATATAAAGTGCAAAAGATGTATTGCACATGAACATTTTTTTAAGAGTAAATTTTTGGTATACATTCCCTGTATATATTTGAAACAGATTTCTCAAAATTGATTTATTTTATTTTATTTTGTGTAAAACATGGAAACAGCATACAAATGAAAAAACATATGATTCTTTGTCTTCAATTTGAATTGGTTTATACTTGCAGTTGTTTCAGAGTAATTTCCATTGATTTAATCGTTTCTTCAACTGAATGGCAATCAAAGTCCCAAATATTTTCCCTCAAAAAAAGCCTCTTAGTAACTACACCCCTACAAACTTACGTGTTGATCTCCAGTTGTTTCAGCGTAATTTCCACTGATCGAATTGTTTCCTCCACATCCACGGCTGCCTTATTTTTGACCTCATAATTTTTTATGACGTTCTGTGACTCAAGCACCTGAACTTCCCGCTCTATTTCAATGTAGCGATTCAACTGCTGTGCATCAACCTGATTTCAAAGAGTCCCAACAATTATATTAAATATCTATATTCACTAAAACATTAAAATCATTTTGTTAACATATTAGTCAACAAAGATGGTATCTGAGATTCACTAATGTCTAAAACAGATATTCTAAAGTAGCCCCCATCCCCTCATGAATGAGTTTTTATAAATAATCCCACCACATTCCTAAATATTGCTTAAAAAGTACTTGAAATATCCCCTCATAAATGAGTTTTTATAAATTATCCCACCATATTCCTAAATATTGCTTAAAAAGTACTTGAATAGGTATATGAATAATAAAGCCCCAAATATATGATTTCCCAAATAAATAATTCCCTCCTCCTAATATGTAATGCTGCCATCTAATATATCTCCATCCAAAATAATTTGTGATTTTATCTAAAACAATTGCCCCCACCGGGTAATACTAATGCACCTGCAGAGCTCCAGATAATTTTTTAAGATAAAGAGTACTTATTTCACTCATGACTTTTTTAGCTGATGAGTAAAACACAAAATCAAATTTTAAATACTCCAGCAAAAGTCTTTGATTTTGCATTTTATAATTTTTTTATACATGAACATGCAGAAAACATGTATTAATAATAAAGAACAATTACTCTTGTTTACATCAACATGCATTTTGAAATGGCCGATCAAATAATCCGAATTGGGGCACTGTTGGTCCAACTGATAATTGCACAAAATGTGTATGCGAATATTTAGGATGATTTTGTTCACTCATCAAAAGTATTACTGATGCGTATTTGGAAATTTTCCATTAGTATTTTACGCAATTTAAATACGCATCTTATCTGGACCTCTGTGCACCTGCCCTCTCTTCAACTAAGAGTGTCATCTACGTACATGTATACAGAAGGCATAACAACTAACTAGATTTACGACACACACATTAAAAAAACATAAATATACATATTGTACAAGTATTTTAATGGATTCATGCATAAAGGTCAAGGTCAGGTTAATGTTTGGAACATATTCAAGGGTTTTACATCATTTTCAATTTGAGGGTTCCCCCTTGTTTGGTCAATATTTAAGGGTCATGTCATGTCAATATAAGTGGAGCTAAAATTATTTTACAACCAACAACTTGCAAAGATATTTGAAACTAAAGGGCAGGCTTTAATATCATATTTAAAGCAATTTACTTCCATGAATGTTTGTTTGTTTGCTACATTTGGGTCATACTTTGGAAAAGTTTATAAAATATAGAAAGGAGCTGCTGAAGTATTGTTAATTATTCACATTGATAAAATAGTAAATTAAAGCATGTTATAATTAAAAGTTCAACATGTAAGAAGATGTCTATATCAAATGGGGGGCATTTTATAAATTAGGAGTAGTTGTGACCTTAAATTTCCATTAAAATAAATTTAGTTGTATTTGATGCATAACATTTTGTCCAGTTTAAACATTTTTTATACATAATTCTAAAACTTTGAATGTTTCATTTCAAGATCAATACATTTAAAAAACAAAAACCTTTTCGGTTGTGCATGCATATAACAATAGGAGTACAACATCAGCATACCTTTGGTCTCTGATAAATTAAAAAGAAATGTAGGAAAATGAGCTTTAAATAACATTTAAAACATTGAATTGATAAAATACATTCAACCTAATCAGGAAAGGGACATAAGAGCATTTTTCTCATGACCGCAAAGGTATTTTTGGTACTATTAAAGGTAAAAAAACAAGAAAATTTTAACCAGTTTTAACGGAATTGAGACATTTCTAGACACTCATACAGGGCGATCTGAAAGCAACAGTTAAGTACGATCAACATCCCTCCCATTCCTATGCTAAATTTAACAAAAGCTTGTAACTGGTGTAATGAATATTCCATCCCGCCATGTCGTTATATGTAATAATCAATGCATAGAATTCTTCTGTGGAAAACTGTTGAATATTGCATAATAAATATGAAACATACAAAATATCATATCATAACAAACAATGCATGCAAGTTTTGTTCTCGTTAGCTAAAAGGTTTGTGTATTCTAAGGGACAGAGGCATTTTAGAATGTCCAAAGGGTAAATATTTATTCCAACATTCTCAGTGATTTTTTTTGCCCAAATTACCGCCGATATTCGGCTGCTTCCCAATTGCAAAAATCGATGTTTTTTCCCATAAAAACTGGCCAAAACTTCCCAAAAATTAACTAAATTTTCCCAATAAAGCCAATAAGATTACAATGTCATTTAGCGATAATTTCATACAACGAGCGCCGATCGAGCTTGTCCGAGTCGTTGCCGAACGACAACTGACTTATGTATTGTTTGCGAATGTAGCCGAATACGATTTCTTGTTGCTATCCACACATCTCTCTCTATATTGCGGAGGATACCGACCAGTGTTGGAAAATTGAAGTTCAGTCTACTCACAAAGTTAAAGCATTTAAGATGAGTATCGTTCGAAAATGGAAAGAGACAAACATGATTTGATTTATACGTTAGTGGATCTGTGTATAATCAGATTCATATGCATATTCTGCTTTATTATGTTTGTCATGCTGTACAGTTTACTGTAATAGAATTGAACTGAGGATGTAAAGTGCAAGATCTTGAAAGGTAAACAAATTAAATATATTATTTTAACTCCATTTAAAAAATCACTTATAACACAGCAGGAACACTAAAGCGTGTGTGTTAATATTTGTTAATTTTTTCACCATATGATATTTAATTTAAAAAAAAATCTGAACTAAATTAATACTCTTGAAGAGGTTATGATTAAATAGTGCATTTAAGAATCTATAGATTATTGCAAGTTTAATATGCATGTGGAAGGATATTAACTATATGCTGTTTTCATTGTAAGAATACATTAAAGCAGCACTTAATGATATAAGAATGCTGTCAAACATGCACTTAACACTTTTAACTCTGTTCTTATAATCATATTTATAATGCTCAATGTTTCCCAATTTCATGGTTTATCACGCTATTTTTCCCAATTTCTGGTTTATCGCGCTAATTTTCCCAATCAGAATGGCACAGGCTGTAACAAAAAAAAATCAAAAAAAAATCACTGACTCTGAAACTTTAAATGCATCAACATTTAACAGTCTCACATTGAGCAACAAAGGATAAAGTGAACCTCAGGTCTAATTTGTGCTGCTGAAAAAACTTAAGTACAAATGTATAAGTTTAAACCATGTGAAATTTAGAAAACAACAACAAACAAGAAACTGTCGGAGACGGGTGATCATGCTCCCCAAAGGTTTTTTTCGTCACAATATTGCACTATATATTCAGATAAAAGGAAACGTCTTGTGGGGCATAACTTTGGACAAAATAATACGATGGATGGTTTAGCAACTTAAAAATTTAAAAGGGCCATAACTCTTCAAATAACTCATCTAACCAGAACCCACTTATAACATGCACATCTCCTCAAGGTAGTTAAGCTTCCCATAAAGCTTCATTGAAGTCCTGTCAGAAGTTGGGGAGAAATAGCCTGGACAAGAATTGCACAATATGTACAGTTTATAGAGAATTTCAAAGGGCCATAACTCTGTGAAAAATCATCCGACCATAACCAACTGATAATATGCACCTCTCCTGTTGGTAGTGAAGCTTCCCATAAAGTTTCATTGAATTCCCGTGATAAGTTGCTGAGAAATAGCTTGGACAAGAATTGCACTATATGTACAATGGAAATTTTCAAATGGCCATAACTCTGTGAAAAATCATCCGACCATAACCAACTGATAATATGCATCTCTCCTGTTGGTAGTGAAGCTTTCCATAAAGTTTCATTGAATTTCCGTAATAAGTTGCTGAGAAATAGCTCGGACAAGAATTGCACTATATGTACAATGGAAAATTTCAAAGGGCCATAACTCTGTAGAAAATCATCCGACCATAACCGGCTGATGATATGCACATCTCCTCTTGGTAGTGAAGCTTCACATAAAGTTTCATTGAATTCCGGTCATTAGTTGCTGAGAAATAGCCCGGACAAGAATTTCGCTATATGTACAGTTAATGGAAAATTTCAAAGGGCCATAACTCTGTGAACAATCATCCGACCAGAACTGGCTGATGATATGCACATCTCCTCTTGGTAGTGAAGCTTCCCATAAAGTTTCATTGAATTCTGGTCATTAGTTGCTGAAAAATAGCCCGGACAAGAATTGCACTATATGTACAGTTAAAAAATGGAAAATTTCAAAGGGCCATAACTCTGTGAAAAATCATCCGACCAGAACCCGCTGATAATATGCACATCTCCTCTTGGTAGTGAAGCTTCCCATAAAGTTTCATTGAAATCCTGTCATTAGTTGCTGAGAAAAAGCCCGGACAAGAATTGCACTATACGTACAGTTAATGGAAAATTTCAAAGGGCCATAACTCTGTGAAAAATCATCCGACTAGAACCTGCTGATAATATGCACATCTCCTCTTGGTAGTGAAGCTTCCCATAAAGTTTCATTGAATTCCGGTCATTAGTTGCTGAGAAATAGCCCGCACAAAAATTGTGCACGGACGGACGGACGAAGCGGTGACTATATGCTCCCCCCAATTTTTTTGGGGGGGGGAGCATAAAAACAAGATTTGTTAATAAAATTATTGCCCCCCCACTAAACTTGGAGCCAAGTAATGATCTCTTGGTCTCAAAAAATATTGGAATCTCCTTTTGCTAGTGACTATCAACATACTAATAAATATGATCCTTGGTTAACGGCTTCTTAGCAATGTGTATGGAAACTGTTTTAATGTTTAAAGCCTCTATGACCTTCATCTTTGACAAGTTTACCTCAATGGAGATCTTCCCTTCCTCCAGAGTAACCAGTTAACCAATAAGGATGATTGGAGATCAAAGCCTTCTCCATACATCATGCAGAAACAAATGTTATTACATGCCTTCAGATATTACCCAATAAACCTTAAAATCACTTGGTTTCTTTATTTCCTCCGAAGTAACCAGCATACCAATCTGGATGATCATGCTCTAGAAATGTTTGCAGAGATTAATTGTATATTACAAGCCCATGTGACCTTGACATTTGACCTGTTAACCTCAAAGTTAATAGGCACCTTTTTTTCCTCAAAAGTTACCAGCACATTAATTTTGGATGATTTAAGTAAAAGCATTTTATGCGTTATGGGTCCACAGATAAATAGTCTAACCAACTCACAACAGTTACTGACAGCTGCAGACCACAGTAATAGTTAGATGGAAGGAAGAACGTGTGTGTTGGGGGGCCATAATGATGCATAGATACTTACCCCGCCCGACATTGTAATCTGTATTTGTTGTATCTTCTCTACCCTTTACTTAGATCCAATGAAGTGTGACAAGCCTGAAACAAACAAAAAATACATGTGATTATTATTTATGCACAGAGTCATGTCATTATTTTTTATAGATTCTCCTCTAATTAAACTATTCTATTACTGCAGTACGAGATGCCTGTTGGCAACAAATCATGCCCATAATCAAGAATGCTTATAATATTGTTCAAGCTGCATTATAAACATGTTTGACCTTTGACATCTAATTGTAACCTTGACCTTTGTATAAGATAAGGCATTCACCGCATGGTTAATAGAAAGTGCGCAAAGTCTGCTCTTGAAAATCTTGAACATTAAGCTTGTTCAGAATATTGGTTGCATTCAGATAAATTCTTTATATTTTTAACAGTCTAATTTAATAACTAGACAAATTAAGGCTTAATTGGTCCAATTGCTAATTTTTGATGACTGAGTAAGTATGTGTGGTAATTTATATTACAATTGCATAATGAATGATATAGTAACAGACCAGAAAACTGTATAATGCTCATATATGACCTCTTAGTGTAACCTCGACCTTCAAGCTAAGGAGACAGGTCTTGCAAGCAACAAACAATGTGCACATGGTTAACATAAGTATATGTAAGGTATTTTAACACTGAATGATACATGATCAAGTTGTAGACATAACAAGTTGTATTATGCGTAACATAACCTTTAACCTAGACCTTTGGAGGCTGTCGTTTCACAGGACATGCCATCTACACATGCTGAATGCTTGTGGTAAGACATTTAGAATGGTAAATATTAAGGGTATCACGTTTACAGATTTTTCTAAACGTTTAAACGAAATGAAATAAACGAAACGTTACTGTTTAAACAGTATCCCTATGTCCGTTTAAAAAGCATCAGTACCATTGCATTTCCAAACTAAAAATAGTAATTATTTCCGGAAGTAATATTCAGCGCATATTCCATTCGCGCAATACGTCATATTAAAACCATAAAATATTATAAACCAGACCATCCGTATCACCACATGTGTATTCGTCATTCTATAAAAAAAATGAATGTCGAAAATAATGTAAAATCGATGAAAAATACTGCATCTAAAAACGACACTCTGAAAAAAATGTACGTATTTTGCACATGAAATACAATGTGCATATCGTTTGACCGCAGAAAATTAAAAACCAGTTAACTAGCAAAAACGTAATCAATATATAATTTGGTTAAAGTATTGCTTTTCAACATGCTACCGCAGTGTTTTACTTTGCTAATCAATCACTTAAAATATTTCAAGATGGCGGCATACGCACTGTTTCGTTGCAATGTTGTAAGATTTTCGGAAAGTAGCGAAGATTTTCCGTAAGTTTCCGTTCATGTCTGTGCCATCCTCTAACCAATCAGAAATAAATTACTGCCCAATTGGGTAGCCTGGATTAACCGCAAGTACCCGGATTTCGCAGTTCGTCGTCGCTTTACTTCGTACGGCTAGTCAGCTACATGTACGTTATTTGCACCCCAATATTTATTATATTGATATTGACTATCGTTTAAATGTTTATTGTTTTGGTCAACGTTTATGAGCCAAACACGAAACGCGACCGTTTAAACGTTTAAACGTGATAGCCTTAGTAAATATACAGACTAACAGGTGTTAAAGTTGAAAAGCTGTCTCAACAAAGTGGACGCATTTTGGTAAGTTATCTTAAAATTGCATAATAAATGACAAATTAAAAGACAAGACAAGATGTATAACAAAATTGAACCTTTAACTTAACAAGCCGAAGTAGAAAAATTAATTGAAGTTCGACAAATAATTTTACTGACCTTCAAATGTCAGCTTTGAATGATATGTTAAATACACTGATGGGTGATTTTGAAAAGCTTTTTTATGTATTGCTTTTGAAAAGCTTTTTTATGTTCTTTTGAAACTCAAAAAGATGTTAAAATTGCACAGCTTCAATTTGTTTTTAGCTCAACAACAGCAAATTTGTTTCAAGTGACAAAGTGACAAGTTACAATTTTCTGAGTATTTGCAAGGCTTTTTTTCCACCTTTTGAGGTTGGGACCCTTTGTCCTCCTAAACTAGCTACTTTATGCTACTTGTGGCACTCTGAAAAAGGAAATCTTAGCATTGGAATAAAATAGTTAAGGGACCAGTATTAGTTTGGGTGTCAACTTCTGAGTCTAACAAAAAAGACATAAAGAACAAACAAGCAAATTTGTTGAATTGATATCCCCCGCAATTATACTGGACACAAAAGTTTTCTGGACGGATGGACAACGCCAATGTGCATCATCCTCTTATCCGTATATATACTCATACCAAGTTTCAATGAAATTTGTCAAAGCACTTCCACAGACACAATAAAAAGCATTTTTTCAAGATACAAAGGGCCATAACTCCTTTATTATCCGAAGGTGTACAATGCCATTTGGCGTGCATCATCCTCTTATCCATATATCAACTAATACCAAGTTTCAATGAAATCCCCCAAAGCACTTCCAAGATCATATCGGCTCCGGACACAAAAGTGCCGGACGGACGGAAGGATGGAAAGACGGACAGACAGATTGACGGACAACGCCAAAACAATATCCCTCCGCCTATGGCGGGGGATAATAAAGTATAGTGTTTGTAGGCAAAAACCAGCCCCTCAGTTAGTTCAATATATCGCATGATATGCTAGTGTTGTGGCAGTTGAGTCTAGAACCTAGGCTTTTTTCCCCTGCAATATAATTTCATGCTGTCAGGAGTATAATCACAAAAAGCTTAATAGGTGAAGGAGAAACATTGTCCATACAACAACCTGCTAATATTTTTAATAGTTTATCAACAAGACTAGACCCCCACCGTTTGGTTTTGGGAAGTAACTGATAGTCGAATTGTTTGTACATATTCACACTATTTCATGCCTGATTATCTCATACTGTCTAAAGTAAAAAACCCAAAAGTCTTGTCATATTCATGAATGTTATTCAGGCCTTGAATAATTTTTCTAGAGCCACTTGCCCTGCAGGGCGAGTAGGCCAGACAATCCACTCCCCCTTCACTTTAATCTACTCGCCCTGCATTAAAAAATATATATAATCTTTTTTTACTTAACCTACGTAACATAGTGACACTAAACTGCAAACAAATTAACTACATTATCTGATGGATTATATTTGATTTCCTGACGTTTTCTGCACCTTTTTCCTTTTCTCAATACTTTCCGCTTCTCGTGTTGATGACCTTTCTTTCTGTTCCCTGTCTCCACCACCTTGCAGATATTTTAAAATAGAACCCTTTTCCATGCTGAGTTTTAATATTTCAGACGAACTTTTACTGAAAGACACGCCTGATTGACAAATGGTTACACTATGGTAAATTTTGGCTAAGGCTTCTGATCACGAATTCTGTTTATTAATAATTATTGTTCTGTTTATTTTTAATTAAATATAAGAAGTATTATAATTAACCAGTTATGTATTATTTTTTTATTGATATTTACATTAAAATGTATATATATTGTTGTTTTTTTTGTGTTTGTTTTTTTTTAGGAGCCCAACATATTAAAATAAAAATATATAAAATCATGTTTAATGAGAAAAAAATTGACAAAGAGCCATGAAAAAAAATCCCCACCCTCTGATATTGGAATCATAACAAGGTCATGAACTAGACTTTATTATAGACTTTATTATAGACCTGTCTTCGCAGGCCGCAAAAATGTCAAGCATCCCTTGAGCCTCCTATGGGCAATTGGACAACCTTTCAAAAAAGTTAACTTCAAAAAAATCTGTCCAGCCGTTAACTCAGTCGGTCGAAAACCGAGCAATATTTCGAGTCCGTTTGTCAACCCGAATAAATCTTGTAAAGACTTTCAAACAATATTTGTTAGTTTTTGCCCCTTAATCGATAGCTCGCTCATTATTCCTTTAAAACAACGTGGCGTGTCAAATAATGCAGGCATATGCAACCACTTACCCCTAAAAACTTATTCCAAAAGTTTATATTTTCTTTCCAACAACTGTTTTAACTATAAATTTGATTTACTTGAAAACGAAAGTAGCCATCGCTCTTGAACCCGGCTTAGCATTGAATTACAGTGACAGAGCCAGGCACAGAAATATCCAATCAACAACAACAACAACGTTTTAATAAATGTAAATAAATGAAAAATACTTATCATTCTGATTGTATTGATATTGCAATTTGTATCAAAGTGGCAGGAGTTCTTGAACTAAATTTATATTTCTCAACTTGAAAAACAGCACTTGCCCAGTTGGTCGAGTATTTAACAAACTTTACTCGCCCGACCGTCAACTTCACTCGCATATGCGATTCTTCAAGGCCTGATGTTATTAAAATAATAATCATGGCTATTTTTCAACATAAAAAGCTAGTTTTGTTTACTGAACAAAAAATCCAATTTATTACCGAATCTGACTTTCAAATACATACATTTGGACAAGGAAATATGCCTGCTTTGAAATAGTGTTCATCAGGAATTATAAGAAAAATACAATCCCTGAATGTTGTATAAACCACCTTTATAATGCGTCCTATTTATGTTCAAACAGACGCAAAAATTGGTTTGTTTATCATTCTGCTTCCTACCCATGTCAAGTTAGTGCAGTGTAACCTATTCCCATTTGTATCTTGAATTGGAAAACTAAGTACTGATGAGAAATCACGGTAATTAATAGCTAGAATCATTTGGAGACGATAAACATAATTTTCAAAATAAGCATATTTAATTCAACAACAAAGCATCATTACTTCATTTCCAATATATTGAGTCGGCAATTGAAATGTAGTCTGCAGGTGCTCCAATCAGTTTCTTAGCAACATAATCGTTCACGAATAATCACGCCGTTGTCGAGTCATACGTCGGTTACATACACCCGAATTATAGTTGATAAGTTGTTTTATACTGCAGTATATTTATGCGCTTTGTTGTCTTTATTCTTTTTTTTCGATATCAATTTTGACCTTGATTTAATGCGATCATAATTTATTCAGCAATGGAGATGGAAAGCTAAACACGCTTACTGCAATTCTTTAAAGGGACCTTTTCACAGATTTTTGCATGTATTGAAGTTTGTCATTAAATACTTTATATTGATTAATGTTAACATTGGATCTATAAAGCTCCAGTCAAAAATCAAGAATAAAATTTAAAAAGGAAAATAAAAGTAACCCTTTACAGGGCTCGAACCACTGACCCCTGGAGTCCCAGAGTAAACGTCTACCATTTTGATCACCCGGCCATCCGTGCTCATACAATTTAGTATGTATTTTATACTTTACATAAGCAATTATCGTAGTTTCACCAAATATAACGACAACAACAGAACCCTCCAAATTATTCAATCGTTTCGAGTTGCAACGCTTTAAAATTTTCAGGTTTTTAAATCGTCAAAAGATGCATATAATGGTTATTTAAGGCATAGTAAATGTTCAGTATTACCGTTTCCTATCAAATATCATAACTAAAACGAAAATTTGCGAATCTGAAACAACTTTTTTTTATTTTGTCAACTTACCAAAACGTGAAAAGGCCCCTTTAACGTTTATCAAAAGCTTTTGCACACTATGTTTGGATACAAATGATGTATTTGTTTAAATAAAATATGTTTATTTAAATAAGTTTATTATAAACATACATGTACATTCAACATACACTCTAGAACTGAACATCGCTATTGATGAACTTCTTAATGGTATGAAATTGTCAGGCCAGGGTAATGGGCACGCTTGATTGATATCTATGGCACTGCTGTAATACACGGGGGCTCACATCGATCGTTACGTAGATATATTCTGTTATTTTTCAAAACATGAAGAGAACTGATTTGTCTTTAGTTGAATGCAAGGGTTAGAGCTTCCATTTTTGTCATAGCATGTCAAAATATTGCTCCCCTCTTTTTTCATTCGCCATTATTCCCATACATGCAAACACGTCCGACGTGAAATAAATGCTGAATGGATTATTTAATAAAAAAATGTGAGCGGAAAAAGTCACAATTGAGTCATTGACAACGTTTAGCGTCCAACGAAAGCTTAACAAATTAACGGCTATTTATAATAATCATTACAGATATATTTAAATACAAGTGTTAGCATACATAGAGACCTACGGTATGTATATCCCTGGCATACATTAAGGCATATTATAAATACACTACGGTATTTGTAATACTTATTAAAATACCGTATCCATGAATTATGGGGTCCGAGAAGATCATTATGATCCCCGTAAATAATTTATAGCAATAACGCTCAGTATTAATTTAAACGCCCTTTTCTTTTTGAAATGCATGTCTTGTTAGTAACTTAAAGTAATAATGTTAAGTAAAATTAAAACGACGATGTTATTTGGTAAACAGCATGGCTAATACCGGTATTCCTTTAACATGAAAAGTGCCGGGGTCACTGTGAAGAAAAATCGGGGACAACTAAAACTACAGAGTGCAGCTAAGTACTGGGGGACACTATAGAGAAAGCTCCGGGAACAACTAAAAGTACAGAGTGGGTCTAAGTACTGGGGGGGGGGGGGGGGCACAAAAGAGAAAGCTCGGGGACAACTAACAGTACAGAGTAGAGATAGGTAATTTGGGCATAATAGAGAAAGCTCGGGGTCAACTAGAAGTAAAGATTGGTGCTAAGTACTGGGAGCATTATAGAGAAAGCTCGGGGACTACTAAAAGTATAGAGTGGTGCTAAGTAATGGGGAACTTTAGAGAAAGCTCAGGGACAACTAAAAGTACATGGTGGTGATAAGCACTTGGGGTTACTATAGAGATAGCTCGTGAACAACTAAAAGTACAGAGTGGTGCTAAGTACTGGGGCACTTGAGAGAAAGCTCGGGGACAACTAAAGGCAAAGAGTGGTGCTAAGTAATGGGGCACTAGAGAGAAAGATCGGGGACAACTTAAAATTCAGAGTGGTGCTAAGTAATGGGGCACTATAGAGAAAGCTCGGGGACAACTTACAGTACAGGGTGGTGATAAGCACTTGGGGTTACTATAGAGAAAGCTCGTGAACAACTTAAAGTCCAGAGTGGTGCTAAGTACTAGGGCACTTGAGAGAAAGCTCGGGGCAACCAAAAGTAAAAAGTGGTGCTAAGTAATGGTGGCACAATAGAGAAAGCTCGGGGACAACTAAAAGTACAGAGTGGGTCTAAGTACTATATAGGGGCACTATAGAGAAAGCTCCTGGACAACTAACAGTACAGAGTAGAGATAGGTAATTGGGCATAATAGAGAAAGTTCGGGGTCAACTAAAAGTAAAGAGTGGTGCTAAGTACTAAGGGCAATAAAGAGAAAGCCTGGGGACAACTAAACGTACAGAGTGGTGCTAAGTAATGGGAGCATTATAGAGAAAGCTCGGGGACAACTAAAAGTACAGAGTGGTGCTAAGTACTAGGGGCACTATAGAGAAAGCTCGGGGACAACTAAACGTACAGAGTGGTGCTAAGTAATGGGGCACTATAGAGAAAGCTTGAGGTCAACTAAAAGTACAGGGTGGTGATAAGCACTTGGGGGCACAATAGAGGAAGCTCGTGAACAACTAAAAGTACAGCGTGGTGCTTAGTACTGGGATACTAGAGAGAAAGGTCGGGAACAACTAAAAGTAAAGAGTGGTGCTAAGTACTGGGAGCATTATAGAGAAAGCTCGGGGACAACTAAAAGTACAGAGTGGTGCTAAGTTCTAGGGGCACTTTAGAGAAAGCTCCGGGACAACTAACAGTACAGAGTGGTGCTAAGCAATTGGGACACTATAGAGAAAGCTCTGGACAACTTAAAGTAAAGAATGGTGCTAAGTACGGTGGCACTATAGAGAAAGCTCGGGGACAACTAAAAGTACAGAATGGTGCTAAGCAATGGGGGCACTATAGAGAAAGCTAGGGGACAACTAAAAGTACAGAGTGGTGCTAAGCAATGGGGGTACTATGGAGAAAGCTCGTGAACAACTAAAAGTACAGAGTGGTGCTAAGTACTGGGGCACTATAGAGAAAGCTCGGGAACAACTAAAAATACAGAGTGGTGCTAAGTAATGGTGGCACAATAGAGAAAGCTCGTGAACAACTAAAAGTACAGAGTGATGCTAAGTAATGGGGCACTATAGAGAAAGCTCGGGAACAACTAAAAATACAGAGTGGTGCTAAGTAATGGTGGCACAATAGAGAAAGCTCGTAAACAACTAAAAGTACAGAGTGGTGTTAAGTAATGGGGGCACTATAGAGTAAGCTCTTGACAACTACAAGTACATAATGGGGCTAAGTAATGGGGCACTATAAAGAGAAAGCTCGGGGACAACTAAAGATACAGAGTGCTGCTAAGTACGGGGAACAATATAGAGCAATCTAGGGGAAATTAAACGTACATAATGATGCTAAGTACTAGGTGACAATATCGAGGAGGCTAGGGTACAACTAAAAGTACAGAGTGCTTCAAAGAGGGCTAGTAAGGTTAACCGGAACACTCCATAAATGTCTTTTAACATTTGTGTAAATTGAATTTAAGTGTGTGTTTTTTAATGTGGTCAATCCTTGCAATTGGATATATTTCCACAAATTATTTCGATGGAAATTATATTAAACAGTTCTGAATTACGAGCCAAGCTGGAGAGTGGATCAAAAGGAAGTAGGATAACGTGAATTTTTGTAGAATACTTTTATATACATGTTTTAATACACAAAAACAAAAGTCCCTTTGTGCAGCAAATCAGGAAGAAGCTTTCCAAAATGAATCCAACCTTATCTTTAAACAAAAGAGCACGATTGAAAAGCGCTCAGGAATGAAATGAACAATCAAGCTTTGAGAAATCGGATAGCGTCTTGTTTCAAGGTTGCAAAGTTCAAGAAACAAAAGGTTAGGTTATACATATTTATAAACACTTGCTGAAATAGAAAAAGGAAGGGAAGAATAATTTATGCACATTTGATTGTCCACCAAACTATTTTATCACTTTTTAAAAGCATCTATAGATGTATTAATATTTGGTTCCAATCCACAATTGTTGTACGTTTGAACGAAATCTATTACAATTATTAAGCGATAAATATATTGTTTGTTCCAATTAGCATCTCCTAAAGAATTAGGTAGGTAGGTCGACCATACTTTTTTCATTAATTGTCGATTTCAAAGAAAGCTACTTATTTGGCATCTTGTGCATATTATTAAAACAGAAACACCATAGTAATCACACATTACAAATTATATACTATACCCTTGTTATTACACGCTTACATCTTTAATTTAATTTAAGCGTAATATTACGCTTTGTTTCCGCTAAAATCTACAAAATATTGGATTTATTGGTACGAAGTATTTATTATGTATTAAAATACTGTTATGTTCAATTGTAGAATTATTTCCTGATCTCCATGCAACATTAAGCGAATAAATTATGTTGCGCTTAATTGCAGGCTTAATTTAACTATGGAGATATGAGTGAAATGGTGGAAGTATTTCACAGTTTGTGCAAACTCGCTGACTATTAAATATAAATACACGTACACGTTTAGGATCGGTGCGAAACAGTAATGTGTTGTTTGGGTTAATAAAACGAACACCGTTATTTCGGAATGCCTGAAAACTAAGGTACCAGGCGATTGCAAATTTGCAACCGTCATCATGCGATGTAAACAAACATTTTACTGCATTGCAGAATTATCACGCCAATATTTTACTTTGTAATGTTCTCATCAATACATAACTTTCTACCCAACAGGAAAGGACACTGAAATCCTGCATTGTCAAACAGTTGTCGAAGTCAATGTGCACTGTAAGCAAATATAATAAA
The DNA here is from genome assembly GCF_020536995.1 of Dreissena polymorpha. Taxonomy (NCBI): domain Eukaryota; kingdom Metazoa; phylum Mollusca; class Bivalvia; order Myida; family Dreissenidae; genus Dreissena; species Dreissena polymorpha. Next base: position 61,878,033 of record NC_068360.1, on the reverse strand, counting down.
TGTATATGTATTTATTTTATGGTGTAGATTTGAAATCATTCTAACAATTATCTTTAACACCTACCGGGCTTAAATCCGTATTGTGTTTCTAACAGCACAAAATGACGAACAACTTGCAGTTACACAATGACCAAAACTTATTTCACAATGTCTACAATAATAAAACTCCGTATATTCCGCTCACAGCAGAAATTTAATAAAAGTAAAACCATTGATCTGTGGAAAAGGTTAAAATAGATTTCAAAATGTGTTTCCTTAATCAGTATTACCAAACATAAAGGGAATCAATATCAAAGATTAGTGCTATACTGAGCTAGATATCAATTTAACGGCTAATGAATTAGGTTGATATGTATTGAAGTGTTTATTTATTATTGATCGTAGGCCATTGGCAACCGGGTTATAACTCGACCGAATTTCAAACACGTCTTATGATTCGGGTATTACTAGGCTAAACTTCAAACTGTTCGGGTGTCTCTGTGAAAACGTATCCATTTCACGGGCATTCTGAGACTAAGTAAACATGATGGCGACAATATGATATATATTTTTATTCCTCACTCGCGAACAAGAAATATTGTTGTGCACATGAACAAATTTACAAGTGCGCACACTGAGTCACCACATGCAAACGTAAAAATATTCACGTGCGCATGTGCAGGTTTTCACACACATGAACCAGCAACACTGCAAGGTAGGACTTATAATTGAATGGTATACTAGAATTTGTTACTCAGTTGTTAGAATTAAGGGAGCGCACGTGAAGACTTTGGGGCTCATATTTATATGATAAAACATTCGATCAAGGTCCCATGGACCCAGAATCATTCAGAGAATCCAATGTCTTCAGTCCGGAAATTGTTTTCAGTCTAAAGTCCCTCATATCCCAGCCTCATATCGGAAATTGTTGACGGTGCATTATCAACCTTCGAGACCAGAGCCCTTATTCAAAAGCTTCCTAAGGAAATTTAAGAAAATTTATTTAATTCATAAAATTACTCACGACTCCGACTATTTCACACCTGATTGGTTTATAGGCATCTTATCATAAGTTTTTTTTTAAGTTTAACAAGTTTATTATTATGACATGTATGTTTGTCATAACTGAAATTTAATTTAACGCGCAGTTTCTGCCAAAATCACACGCACAAGTGTTGACTCTTTCCGAGTCTTTATGGATGGCGGATAAATTTTCACACTTACTTAATGTTTGATAACCGAAAAGTAACCATCACCGTACACACAGTCATTCTGCACACTACTCATTAAATTGTTACTTCCAGAAAAAACTCATTCCACAAATAATGCATAGCTTGTGGAGGCAAAGACCCTTTAGCCAGCGGTTTTTGTGTACAGTGCACTCATTTCGAAAGTCTTTAGAGTATTGCCGTTTGATTTTTGGAATTGCGATGTATGGCGTAAAACTTTATAAACACGAAGTCTTTTGTAAATTTATATGGACAAATGGCGGGTTTGGGTCGCCCTTTCACCGGATGAAACTTCGAATGCTACGATTTGCTTTGACCGCTTGAGCGTAGTGTGCAAGTCAATCACTTGGCAAATATGAAGGCCTCTAAGTGGTGGGAAGATTTTTTTGATGCCACTGAAGTTTCCCTTGGTGTATATTTGTGAACTTTTTGTCATTAAAATTGATTTTTTTTTCAACGAACGGTTTCATACACAGAACAAATTGCTTAATGGGCCGTCACTTGACATACTTGTGAATAAATGACCACAGTCAGAATGGTTTACAATAAATACATTTCTATCACATTTTTTCAGAAGCCGTGCCCGTATTTGATTACGTCACTTCCGTCAAAACGTAATGATTTCCGTCAGCGTCGTTCAGACGCAACGTGAAGTGATTCACGCTCGGTGACGCGATTGTCATCTGTACATCGCCATTAGCGCAGCGCTGACACATTGATGATATCAAAACATAACGAAATGTAACTAATTGTCAATGGTCCGTTTTACCTTACTTCCCAGAAAAAAAAGATACTATCTATGGTTTTGATTGATGGTTTTATATGCTTAATGAAAAAACACAAACTATTTTCCCAGCAAATGAAATGTTTATCGAAATATAGAGCATTTTATCTTTTCAATAATATGAAGTTGCACAGACCGTCAGACGGGCTTTTTGCGCGAAGTGTTCAGCCTTGATTGGGTCATATTTCAGATGGCAAAAAACAATCCCTTTTCGCTGCAAATCCAATGACAGTCGCAAAATTTATAATGGGTAGTTTGACTATCATATGTGTGCAAATAGAGGGTTTTCTATGTAGATAGACTTTTGGAGTTGCAATTGCCATTTTACTGACATTGTTGTTGTTTTTTTACTATTTTTGTATTCTTATATATTGAAATTCTATCAGAAGTTATTAAAATTTGATAATGCAAATATATTTGTATCCAAAAAAAAGAAAATTTAAGCTAAAAAAGTACTTATTGTATGGGTGTTTAAAAATTGACTAAAAAGACACTGCTAACAAATCTTCGTAAAAAATGATACAAACTATTTTTTTAATTATAATTTTCCTCCCAAATAAGTATGTTATTTGAAAACTTTATTTTTTAACTTCCAATATACTTTTATAATTACATTACATAAGCATTTTTTTTTAAACAAGCATAATATCAGTGTGTCATTTTCTTATAAAGTTACATACACATAATAATTAAGGGCAGAGGCCCCAACCCACCCAGAGCCCTTACTAATTATACTATTTTTTAAAGTTTTTCCAATTGCAATTTTTGGTGAATACAATTCGAAATATTATAAACCACACCTTCCGTATCACCGCATGTGTATTCGTCATTCTTTTTTTGCTATTATGAACTTCGAAAATAAATCATAATCGACGAAAAAAATACAGTATCCGAAAACGGTAATCCGAAAAATTGTACGCGTTTCGCACATGAAATATGCATAATATAAAATATTAATATGCATAATCTAAAATGTGCATATCGTTCGACTACTGTATCTCTTAATACGACGTTTGCCATCGGCCGCAATATTGTAGGCAGAGGCCAATATCAATTGTAAATGATTTATTCCAAAAATAACACTTTCGCAATGCAGATCATATTTACATCAATTAACGTCACAGCGCGTGAGTTAAAATACACCACCTCAGTGAAATTCCAAACACGTGTTTCGTTAAAATTAGCTGGCCATGGCATATGCCGGGTCACTATGAATTGGGAAAACCAGGTTACCTGGTTAAAAATTGAAATCATTATGTTAAAGCAGACGACAAACAGCGGTAGTTACGGGGATTTTAATTGATGGCGATTAAATAATTGTTTCATCAAGCAATGTTCAACGTAATCTAATTGCAGAAAAAACGGCGTCAAAAACAAAACAAGCCGACAATATAAGCGGCGATTTCATGACGACTAAATAATAATTGGCGAAAAATAACAAAGATCTAACAGTTACCGATAATTGGTAAAGCACGGGGAGATTAAAAACTTTTTTTCCGAAATATACCACTGATGTCGGACACTGAGAAAAACGCTCTAGGCCACAATGTCGCAAAAGTTATTGACGCGTGTATGACAATACACAGGGTCGAGTGTGTACACAGGTAATCTCGTTATCGATTTTTCCTGCTTGATGGCCCGATTTGCAGGTATTTCGCATTCGCCGGACAACATTTAGAGGCATTTGTTTTTCGATGTAGGCGGATAAAATAATCGCCATTTTTAGCCAGTGGGATAAAATAATCGCCATTGGCGATAATGTCTGGCAGCAGCGTGAGCACTGATTAGTAGCTACTTTCAACACTTTATCTGTGTTGACTTCTTCTAAACAAAAAAATGGCTTAAGAATGTTTATAAAGAAATGCCCACATCCGACTAAATACAAAACAAAGGCACATACAAACATCTTGAATAATATCTTTATTTTTCGCTCCACCATGAATTTACTCTCAAACATCAACACATTTAAATACTTCCATAAGAATGGTAAAAAGTGTTCCATGAAATGAAAGAATACACACAACACAATTTGTCTCTTGAAAGATAAAGACCTATTAGCATACATTCATTTATGGCTGAAAAGATCTGTAGGCCTTCAATCCACAAATGTAAAAATGGAACAGCTAAGCTAGTGTATTAGGAAATGAATGTTAAAAGTAACAGTAGCTAAATATACATTAATATGAAACAAATTATACAACTTTGACAGATAATTTAGGAAATGAGCTGCTCATTGGTTACAAATCATGTGTCCTTAGTTTGGTAGATCACAAGTAAACATAGATCTAAAGTATGTTTAAATGAAACAATTACTTTAGTTTTTATCTGTTTCAACAAGATAATGAAAATAAGTAAAATTACTAAAATAATCATGATTATTAATTTTGTGATTTCATTTATTTACAATTACACACATAAAGACACTAAGTACTATATCTATGTCAAGAAAACACAACACTTTTACATAATTGACTACATATAATAATAACGATAACTGTTTGAAAACTTTGACACATCATGATTGACAAATAATGGAATGTACACACACAAAAACAAGTTCCATAACATAAAACGTAACTTAAGTACATGTATGTACATGTCATATTATAATAATAACAAAGATTAAGCAGTTTTTTAGATACTAGTATAGGAAGTCAACTGCTATTAGTAATATGTTTGATAATACTTCATCATCACACAGTGATATTTTTACAAATTTTCTCATCTGAATCCTGGGACTTAATAACTTGCAAATCTATGAGTCCCCAAATTGAAAGAATGAGTCTTAATATAAAACTTTTTTTTTAAGAAATATTTTTAAGAAATATTTAAGAAGCATTTTGGGACTCACATATTCCGAAACTTTGCATCCCCAGAGTTTTTGTGAGTCCAGGATGCAGGACTCGCAGGTTAAAAAATCACTGATCACATAAATAAAAATAAAAGCATTAAAAATAATTGAAATATGAAAACACTAATAACTTACACTTAATCTAATTTTGTAATACTTTACTTAGTAATTGCAATCTAAGGGAGACAACTAGCCCAGTAGTACCATTTTCAATGCAAGTGTGACAAGTACCATGAAAAGAACATAATGTCAAATTTCAATTTTTTTTCATTTTTATGATATTATTTATCTCCATGGATTTTTTTTCTCCATCTTTATGGGAAAAAAAAACAATGAAAAAAGCTTCAAAATAATTAAAATATTTTATTTTATATTTTACAAATAAAAAATAGATAGATATTGATGTTTTTACACATGCCAGAACTTATACAAAAATGCACTGGTAATTTTTTTAATTTACTATTAAAAAGAAAGGATTTGTTTTGTTTTTCTTCATAGAAATAAGTAACAACAAATCTTTTAAATAAATATATAAGTAAACAATCACAAGATAGAACTGCATGTCGCACAATTTCAACTGTCATAACACACAATTTTAATAAATTCCTAAGTCTATTGGTTCTACAACTAATATTCTCTGTCTGTTATTCCTTAAAGTGGCCAAGCCAAAATAAGATTGATATTTTCTTGTATTCTGTTGCACATGAGTCTTCACTGCGTCTTTCAATATCAATCCTGAACAATCCATTTCATTTGGTAAACTTTGCATGTATAACTGGATGATGTCAAATCGTGTTGGGACTTGGCCACACTTTCTAAATTGTTGTTCAGATGATGATGGAAATTTCATCTGACTTCAATGCATAAAAACTCAGAATGTTGTGTCCAGAATTTTCAATTAGAAACCTTTCAGCTAGGCTTACTACATTCAATGCATATTGCACATTTTGTCTTATATAAATGATGTAATCCATGATAACTAAACTTAAAAACAGCTTCTTTACTATTATAAAATCATCATTATTTATTTTTTTAAACACCTTTTCATATTTTGATTTACCAAATTTCACAGGTCTTTTTTCAATCACATTTGCAAACTGTCTTCCTCATAGCTAGTGATTTTCTTTCCTTAACATGTACCCAAATTAAAAATTGTGTCTATATGTGGAACTAAGTTGCCTTGGTCTTTTTTACTCGTTTAGAAGTTTCTTTTTCTTTTCTTTGTTGCTTCAACTTTTTCTTTTCTTCTTTTGCTTTTTCTTTGTCTCTAAGGCTTTTCACAAGTTTGTATGTGAAAAATACTGAAAATAAATAGTGGACAATTGTATATTATTATGAATTAAAAAAGGGAAACTACCGATATTTATATAAATATTGATTTTTTGACTTTTTTTTCTAATTATATAAATAATGAATCCCATTTGGTATTAAATGATCAAATGAACACAAGAAATTAAATGTTGTTTTTTTCACAAAAGAAATAGACTCTATACAATTTACAAATCATAATAAACATTTTTTTTTCTTGTTTTTGTTTCCGTTTCAGATTATACAATTACACATAAATCCTCGATTTCAATTACTGTCCTTTATTTCTATACAAAATTTAGTACAAATCAAGCACACAAAACGCCCTCAAGTTATGCAATAATAAATACAGCAACGTGTCAAGCAACTCAATACAGTGCCAACGTTGCAAATTGTACAACATTCTGGTGAACTTACTGACTAGGAATCCTATAATTATCCCCGGTATAATAAACACCGAGTTGTCGATGCTTTCCTTAATTGGTCCCGATCCGATCTCCACCATGTTGATGCTTTCTGTCGAACAATCTGCTTGAAAATAAACGAAATCACTTTCCTTTCACCGACTGATCTAAGCGGAAGTCGACATAAATTGCATTATTGGAAAATATGAATTAACTCGAAGATATACAATTGACAAAAAGAAACTGAAAGAAAGCAAATGGCTGCACATCGCTCAGACACTATAGAGAGACACAATGTGTTTTAAGTAAGAATAAAAACTAGGTCGCTTCAATTTCACGGGAAATATAGCTTTTGATAGAATAATAACACAGATTTAAAAAAGTTGAGCCAGAATTTAAAGGGTTTATATGTAAACCATTTGTACCAGCGAAGTTCCTTCTGTTTGGTGTGATAATATTTTGATTTACGATTCTTTTTTGACAGAAGATCTACCGGTATTTATGTTTATGCGTGCACAGTCATAGTCGTATTGAATGTAGATATATTAAGCAGATATTTTTTAATAAAAACTACAAATGAAGAGCGAAACAGATATTTTTAAGGATTTCAATACTATTTTGTTTTATTTTGCTTTGGAAGATGTAAATCCAACATAGTTTCATATTTAGGGGCACAAATAGCAACAAAACAGCAAAAAATAATTAAACACATATTAAATGCAAGTGCCCACGACAGCACGCAAAACACGTAGTAATTCTCGCCGTCAATGTGGTCTAAGTCTCAGCAGGTTTATTACAAAACGATGAAGCAGTAACCTGTTGTTCTCTTAAAAAAACAATTCTGTAATTTATTCTTAAGATTAAGAAATCTTTGCAGATATTTTTTCCGTTTATTTATTTGTTTGAGTAAACAATGATCTATTATTTATATTAATATGCACCATTATTAAGTTTAATTGGGCCTTTGTCGATACAAAAACAGCCTGTGGACAACAATCTGTGACAAACATAAACCCTCCTGATAGACCATGTAAATAATATTGCAATTCCCCCAATGCTACAAAATACATTATTTAAAATCAACAATTTCTAAGAGAATTATGAATGAATAGTTGAAAAAAGAAGAAACAAAACACCCGCAGAAAAATGATTTGCGACATAAATTTACGTTTCATTGATTTAGCTGAAACAAAGAAATTTATTGACCAAACAAAGCACATTGTCTAAACCGAGAAGTGAATCTACACAGATATTGAATATGGCATATGCACGAAAGCTCAAAAACTTCCGAAAAAAATAAATAATTAAAGATAAAAATTTTAGCCGCGTTCTGAGAAAACTGGGCATAATCCATGTGCGTAAAGTGTCATCCCATATTAGCCTGTGCAATCCGCACAGGCTAATCAGGGACGACACTTTCCGCCTAAACTTGATTTTCGGCAAGGAGGGACTTCATTGAAACTAAAAATACCATAAAAGCGAAAAGTGTCGTCCCTGATTAGCCTGTGCGGACTGCACAGGCTAATCTGGGACCACACTTTACGCACATGCATTAAGCCCAATTTTCTCAGAACAACACACAAATGATACCACAATGCAAATGCATGCAATCCAAAATTACGAAATATTTAAACATCAAGTGAACCACTGAACGTGTTAACTTTGCATTGTGAACGTTATTGTTTCTAAAGAACCATATCGACGCTCAATACCTTAATAAACGATTTTTTAACGCGGAATACTGCACATGTCGCGGCATTGCGTATTTTTTTTTTAAAGATTTTTAATGTAAATAGTACAACATTTATTTAATCATTTCTCTGAAATAGACTTAGGATTCTTTAATGAAACATTTATGCAGAAAATGATATTTTTGGAGAATGAAATTAATTTAGAAGTGTTGAATTAACGGATTTATGTATAGAAACTAAACTATTTAAAACCAAATGAAAAAGAGTGCAACTACCAGTATTTAAAACCACGCTCTTTGGTGAAAAGTTAAACGACTTAATCACTTGGCTACAACTCTCTTTTTTAATTAAGATGGGTTTATTGGGTAACTGTAGTCTTGGTTTTCATTTTGAATTTAAACTGAATATGATACACGAAAATCTAGTTGTAAAGAACATTGTCTAGATGAAATAACTAAAAGTTAAAATTTATTTTTACTCGTAATGGCGGCGGATAAAAAATTACGGACCAAACCGTGTGTGTTGCAGGATACTTGGCAAAAAATTAAAAAAAGGAACAACATAAAAATATGCAGGGATTCGGGCAAGCCGGCATTGCATAGAAGTCAATAAAATGTTAGGAAGGTTGTGGCATTTTAAGCAAGGTAGGAAAGTACTAAAATAATGTTTTGTACGCCTAACCAAAACAGTCGAAGCAACCGAGGCGTTACATTTCAATTTAAAAAGCACCTGAATCATCACGTGTCATACCCGATATTGACGTAAAGGCGATTGTGTATATCATTCTCAATGTATACACTATCAATTGACTTAGTGAGTCATTGGATATGATGCCATGTCGTAAGGCGCGTTAGACACTGTTTATTACAGTTCATACGGTGCATTACTTTTTTATAATATTTTGCATTGTTACCACGGGATATTGAAATTTTAAAAATAATTAACTTATATCTTGATAATGTAACACTGATCGCTGTATCGACTGTAGATCCTGTTTCAGATGTCTGCAACAAATTTCATTTGAATCGGGTCGTTTTTTTCGGATCTTTTACAAATAATTCCAATAATATAACTATTTAAAACAACATATACGAAGTATTGATTATCAAGTTTAGTCACTCTGGACGTCTGTCCGTCTGTGCGTAAACCTTTCCGAAGTAGTGCTCAGACACTTTCAATTTGCAATATTCATGCTTGGATTGCAACATTTCTTTTGTATACAGTTAAGCTTTCTAAAATGACAAACTGTATGCCCACCCGTTGAACTTAAATATACAGGCACACGTATTATTAATACAGACTTCATGTGCATTCTTTCCTGAAACCAACAGGTTCAGAGGTAATCTATTTAGTAAGCAAATGGTAGAGAAAAAAGAAAGAAAATTGCTTTTTAATAGATTCTCATCAAAATCTAAATAAATGATAAATCTTAGTCAAACCTGGACACGCATTTGAGGGTCAAAAGGTTGTGCAGTCACATCCGATTTCAACGTCAATATGCATATTTATTTCATTCAGTTATGTCGTCACTCGATAATTGTATACCTCACGCTTGTGGCATCACATTTCACACGCCGGGTATGCGAATACTTCGTTGACGGATGGCACTTCACTAACAGAGAACAACAAAAGCCACGCGCGAGAGGTGAGTTCTTCAGCTTTTTTGTATTTATGTTCTGTTTATTTGGTTTTTAGACACATAACATTGTTTGGGTGATTAATGGTATAGCACTTCGTATTGCGAAGAAAGAAATTCGTGGAAAAACGGTGAATTATTTAAAAAAAAAACGATAAAATTCCATCGATAATCAGCATGAATTGAATGATCAGTACATATTTCAACAAAATAAACATACTTGGAAATAAATCAAGAACGTGCTTACCATTCGAAATAAAAGATCAATATATCCAGTAATGTTACAACATGTTACATTTTAGTTTACTAATGTATTTGAGAAAATTCAAATGTTTTAAGAGTCGCATGCACATTTTTCATCTGCACTTCGTTTACCGATCATCTAAAAAACAATGGCACTTCGTTTCCCGACATCTAGACACTTTTTTCCAGATATAACACACTCGTTTTTTGTGAATCAAATATGCAGAATTCGCTGTGGAATACTGTTAAAACACTTCTAAACCCTTCTAAAATACTTGGTAAAATACACAACAATTCCTTGTGTGAGTTTTTTTTATACAGATGATGAACCCATAATATCTACTTCATCGGGAAGCTCATCATCTTCACACTCAAATGGAAGATATCTGCACGATGCCAACTTGTCTTTAACAGAAGTGTTGAGCTTTTGCGTTTTGGAGTTGTGCGGGTGATGAAGGTTTGCGAACCCCTTACTTCAATAGTTTTCCCCTCATTCTCCAATCTTATGGGAATTATCCCTTCGTGGGACTTCGACTGGTACTTAAGCAATCCAGTTTCGCCTTGAAGAATAAGCTCTCTGTATTTTAAAGTCTGGCACTTGTGGCCTTTTACACAATGCTCCACAATTTCCGAATATTCATCTGTTTTGTATGTAGGTGATGTACAATAGAAGCACCTATACTTCGAAAGAGTCTTCTTATCCATGGGTTCAGATCCTGTGAAAAGACAAAACAAGAATACATTTGAAAGAACAGACGTGACGAATACTCCCACATGCCGCATTGACACAGAATATTTTACGTGTTGTCTTCACACAAAAACAGCGGACACCATGATCAATGTTTAAAACGCACTAAGTGACCCGTGACTTAGTTTTGACCCCGCATGGCCCATGTTTGAACTTTGCCTATACATCATCAAAATACAACTTCTGACCAAGTTTGGTGAATATCTGATGAATACTACTTGAATTAGAGAGCGGACATCATGCTGAATGTTAAAAAACGCACCAAGTGACCCCGTGACCTAGTTTTTGGCCCGGCATGGCCCATGTTCAAACTTGGCCTAGACATCATCTTAATTCAACTTCTGACCAAGTTTGGCAAATATTGGATGAACACTACTTGAATTAGAGAGCGGATACCATGCTGAATGTTTAAACCGCACTAAGTGACCCCGTGACCTAGTTTTTGACCCGTCATGACCAATATTCAAACTTGACATAGACATCATCTAGATACCACTTCTGGCCAAGTTTGGTGAAGATCGGATGAAAACCGAGAAAGCGGACACTTATACGGACCGACCGACCGACAGACAGACGAGTTCTATCCTATATAGCACCCTAAACTTCGTTTGTGGGGGTATACTAAGTACTGACTCCATAATATGACATTTAAACATTTTATGTACGCTATCCTTTTTTCCAGAATCAGTTGTTTTTACGATTTAATTTTACCCGTATTTCTTTAAACTCGACCAATACAGTGATTTAGGGTCAGGTGAATCGCACTTCGAGCAAACGTAAGCGTTGCGTAAAGGGAAGTGCTCCCTATAAGCAGGGCTCAAAATTAAGGGAGTTTTACCATTCTCTTTTTAATTTTGTTGCTACGCATAAGTATCGTCTTGATGATGCGATTCAAATAAGCACAACCGACATAGGATTTTATGAAGAACAAATGTGTATTTGCCTCATAAAGACCCCTCCACTACCGATATCTAGAGCCCTGCTATAAGTAAAATTAAACACGATTGTGTTGATCCGCATTATCCGTTGTATTTTCATTTCTCTGAATCTCAAGTTACCAATAAAAAACAAGTTTATTATGTACACATTTATTTAATAATAAATATCTTATTTGAAAATTGCAATTATAATAAACATAGTATAAATTAATAGTAATGTGATTTTTGAAAATATATTTTCAAAATGTTTCGTATGAATAGCCATAATATAAATAAATGCATTTAAGGTAGAAGATAAAACTCAGTTATTAGAGTGCCTGCTTTGTTGAAAGTCTCCGTAATCTGAAGTGCCCTTTATCGGTAAATAAAGTGCCTGCAACTTTATGTATGCCACCTATTACAACATGCACTATCTTTGTTTATATTTCATTGAATACTATCAAAATTTCAGTATTTGAAGCACAGTGATTACTCTACATGCTGGAATAGCAAACAAATTCTTGCAATAATTCTAAGTAGTTTTATTTTGTTAAAATGTTTACTGTTCATCCAGTTTATGCTGTTTTCCGATCGAATTTTCTATTTTTTGGGCAAAACTGTACCATTCTTCCGTGAAATTGTGTATTCCCAATACAAAAGGATACACCATTTATCAACTTGACCATGTGTCTTGTCTTAAAAACTAATCTTTAGGATATAACTTTAAATAAAACAGAGGAACTTACCTCTCGCGCGTGGCGTTTGTTGTTCTCTGTTAGTGAAGTGCCATCCGTCAACGAAGTATTCGCATACCCGGCGTGTTTCACGAGTCACGGTGTCTTTAACACGACTCGTGAAATTTGATTCCAAATATGTGGGTGTGAAATTATCATGTTTTTGCGTAAAAAGGAATGTTTTTCGGTTACCCGTTCCTTAAGAGCTAGCTCTTAAATTCTTTTGAACAATAAAAAATTGATCTTAATGTTGGTTCTACTTTTTGTCATGATTTAAAAAAATCGAGAACGTAAGGACTTGAAACTACTTTTTATAAAGTAGATCTAATAGAGCCCTACCCAAAATAGCAGTTTATATGGCCTTGTAATGAGTAAGGTTACATGGTTTGAGGCATCTTTAACCAATTTTTACACTGCTAGTATAAGTGGACCTGATGCGTCATGAAATCCGATGCGACTTTCTACCCTGTTTACGACAGAGTTTATACGGTTCATAATTTTGTTCTATATTTTATCTTATTTTATTACCTACAATATATTCTGCATTTGTTTATTTTTAGTATATGAAGTTTCACCATGACATTTATTTTGAACGACTGTATTTCACAGTTAACGGATGATGGTGGTATTTTGAGAAAACTGAATGACTATTGTAAAATTATTATTAAACAAATAATATCACTTTCTTAACACGCAGATTGTCACTAAAAGGGTCTTAACCACATTTTTAAAGATTTAAATTGTTACGACAATTTTGACATTAAAATGACTTGTTCTCAGGTTGATGAAAAAAACATTAATAAAATAACCTTCTACTATTCTACTGTATTGTAAGAGTAACTTATCACACATGTTGGACGTGTTTTTGTAAGTAATTTTACTTACAAAAACTAACACATATTTATTATATGATAATAGCTATTGTTAAAATATGCATACTTCCTTTTGTAAATATGATGTTACTTGAAAAACAATGATAAAACTCTAATAAGTAACAACAATAATAATAATAATAATAATAATAATAATAATAATAATAATAATAATAATGGTAATAATAATAACAATAATAAAACTAATAATAATAATAATAATAATAGTAATAATAGCAAATAAAACATATCCCAATTGATCATTATTATTGCATATTGCATAAGTACTGGAAAAAACTTAACATACTTTTATACGCATACAAATATTAACAGTAAATAATGCCATAAATGAGTTTACTTATACTATCCGCAGTGTAGCGGACCCATTATTTTCCCATACATATACGTTTAGTAATAAACCGAAGTACATGTTCGAAGAATACGGTAGTTTAACTGATGCTGACTGGTTCGATAGTGATTGTGAGTCTGCCCGTCGTTTATATATTGATGCCTGAAAGTGTTTTAATTTGAATAAATCAGATGCTAGTTGATCAAGGCTTTTTCATGATAAGAAACTACATAAAGATTTAATACGGAAAAAGAAGGGATGTGCATATCATACAAAAAGTTCTGATATGGAAGACTTAAAGAAAAAAAAACTCGCGATTTAAAAAAAAAATTCAAATCCAAGAATAAACTAACCAGTCATAAAATTTCATTTGACGATTTTAAATTATTTTTTGAAAACCTTAGCAACAGTACTTTTAATTGCAATAATACTGAGGCAGAGCAATTTTGTTCCAGCTATAATTTTAGTGATGAAAATGTTGTGTTCCCAGAGTTGGACCAGCCTATTAGTGTTGATGAAGTTATATGTGCAATTAAAAAACTTATGAGAAATAAGTCAGCGGGTGTTGACTTTATATTAAACACATATTTAATAGAATGTAGCGATCTATTGTGTAACCATTTATGTGATATTTTTAATTGTATACTACAATCGGAGTTTTTCCCTGAAAAATGGACACATGGAATTATAATCCCATTACACAAAAAGGGCTCTGTAAACGAAATTAATAATTACAGAGGAATTACACTAGTAAGCTGTTTCTCAAAACTATTTACTACAATAATTAATAAGAGCATCGAATGTTTTTGTGAGAATAATAATAGTATTTCGGATGCACAATTCGGATTTCGTAAGGGTTATTCAACAATCGATGCTATATACATATTAATGTCTATTGTACAAAAATATATTAATGACAATAAAAGGCTCCATGTAATATATGTAGACATGATGAAATGTTTTGATAGTATATATAGAAATGCATTGTGGTTAAAATTGTATAAAACTGGCATCCGATGTAAAATATTGCAATATGTATGCACATGTTAAATCGTGTGTTAAGTCATGTTCTACTTATTCTGACTACTTCCGCTACTCGGTTGGTCTACGCCAAGGGGAGGTCATGTCCCCTTTGCTCTTTTCTCTGTTTGTAGAGGACCTAGAGATGTTTATACAACATAATATAGAGCCTGGTTTAACTATTGACGATGTTTTACTTATATTACTCCTTTTCGCCGATGATATGGCCATATTGGGTAAAAATCCTGAAGAAGCCCAAACCCATTTGGATAATCTGCTTGTGTATTGTAATACTTGGGGCCTTAAAGTAAACACTTCAAAAACTAAAATTATGGTTTTCCGTAAAAGGTGCCGTTGACGCCAAAATGAGGCATGGACATACGATGGCCAAAACATCGAAACAGTTGATAACTTTAATTATTTAGGTATTGTTATAAATTATACAGGTAGTTTCAAATTGAACCAAGAACATTTAGTAGGTAAAGCCCTTATGGCTATGGATACTTTGCTATACAAGTGTAAATGTATGATCTTAAACCTAAAATACTTTGCCAGTTATTTAATGCATTTGTTGGTTCTATTCTTAACTATGCCTCCGAAATATGGGGTTTTACAAAGTCTTAAGAAATAGAACGTTTCCATTTAAAGTTCTGTAAACGAATGCTACAAGTAAGACTCAACAGTTGTAACGCATTTGTTTATGGAGAGTTGGGTCGATACCCAATTTACATTAATCATTTTATAAGAATGTTAAAATATTCGTTTAAAATAAGGCTGAGTGATAATATTATTCTCCGTACTGTGTATGATATGAATGTAAAAGAGTGTCATAAAGGACACATCAATTGGGTCTCACATATTAAACAGTTGTTAAACGATCATGGTTATGGATATGTTTTAATAACCATAGCTCTGTATGTATAACTTCTTTTATATGCCAGTTTAGAAATAGATACATTTGAACAAGAATGGTATGGTACATTAAGTAACAGTCCTGTATTAGACATTTATAGAGTTTTTAAACCTACAATAGTATACGAACCTATTTGGATTTGTTACCAAGGAGTTTGCGTATTCAATTTGTTAAGTTAAGAATTTCGGTTCATCCACTGACAATTCAAACTCGGAGGTATGGCCGTAATGATATTCCTCGCAACGAAAGATACTGTGTATGTTGCAATAGTAGAGATCTTGAAGATGAGTTTCACTTCGTTTGTATTTGTTCATGTTATAGTGTTTTACGACAAAAATACCTTAAAAGCTATGCATATATTAATCCATCTGTGTTTAAGTATCACCAATTACTGACTTCATCCGATAAAAACGAACGTGTCAAGTTGTGTAAATATATATAAGAAACATTTGTAATTCGCAATTCATTTATCAATAATACTATATAAGCGGTATCACCTATAAATCTTTCTGTCATAATGTTTAGAAAATTTACTCTATGCATTTTCTTCATTTGTATTTATTTTATGTTTTGTGTATTTTTTTCCATTTGTTTGAACTTAAATATAATGAAAACGTGACATATTTACTTTTATACTGTATGTATTAAGACGATGTTCTTATGTATAAGTCTGAATAAAATGTCTGTTCTGTTCCGTTAATAAACATAAATATATAGCAATTATCACAGGTATTTTACATATCGTTAGTAACACATTGACGTCGCGAGAAGGCCGTTATTCCACCACCATCATAAGCAACACCATCACCGCCACCTAAAACATAATCACAACCACCACCAACAACACCTCGACCAGCATCCCACCGCGACGAACATCACCCCATATTACCACCAACAGCCCCATCACCATCACAACAACAATCACCCCTTCACCACAACAATCACCACTATTACCATCACCCACATCACCAATACCATCACCAAAACCACCATAACCACCATCACCACCATCATCCACGGTACTACAACCATCACCATCATCACCACCACCACCACTACAACAACAATCACCCCTTTACCATAACAGTCACCACTATAACCTTCACCCACATCACCACAACCATCACCACCACCGCCATCATCCACATCATACAAAATAAAATTGACTTGACCTTAATACCAGTCACAACCATCACCGCCACCTTCACCATCGACAATCACAATTAACCACAATACCACCATCGCTACCACCATTTACACCAACACCAACACATTTTATCATCGTCAACAATAAAACCACCACCACGATCAAGTTTTAAACACTATTGAAGGTAATATAGTACTGGCTATACATGTATATTTTAAATATAAAATTCATGCCAGAATAGTCTGTTTTTTATTTTCATTAAATACAATCTTACATAGATACACTAATTTGAATTGATATTTAAGTACTTCGTCATATAATGGTTTGCTTCACACACGTCATTGCAATAAAAATAGCTTTACACTACAGATTATATTGATATTGAGTAATATTATTCGAATCATGTTCACTGACCGAGTAAACCTATTCAATTGTATGTGAGGAAAAAAATGTATTTTGCAATTTTAAATTAAATCTTTTATTGATCGTTTATAAAAAACGAGGCATATTTGTTTAGAAACAAATCCATAAATACTTAGGGAACGTCTTAATTATTTGAATAAAATTCTATATAAACCGATGCTATGTCCAATTATATTGTTTTCAACATATAACTGCGACGAGTGCGAGTACTTTGCATTTTGTAACCAGAAATTATAGAAAAAATCGGGATGTCTAAAAATTAAAACTTTAGATCGAACAAATTCACATTTAGTTAGTATATACATCTTTGAACAAACTAAATACCTAACAAACAAATTTAAATTTCACCTAAGATTTCGTTTCGGATCTTTTTTAATTACTACCAAAGTCGTTTTATAAACGTGTACATTAAATCCCATTAACCGACATAGTCAAATCCGGGTTTGTTTATAGCGTCAGTCATTTTAGTCATTTTGGTACTGTCTATTAAATCAGTAATAAAACAGTGACGTTAAAGATTACTTAGCATGAGACATGTTTGCTTTAGTGCGTCACGATTTTGGCACGTATTTAAAAATTACCAAAACAAAGCACTCGTGATAAACAATTTATGCGTCGATGCGATAAAAATACAATGCGAGCTGATGTATTTTATACGGGTATTTAAAGCTTGAATAAATATTTTTATCTACTACGTCTACAGAGTCAATCCTTGGTTGATTGAGCATATAGGGGTTATTTAGGTTTAAACTTTTACATACGGGTATAAATAAGAGTGATTGTTAACCGTAAAATTATATTGCAGACTGCTGATTGAACGATAGCATCGTTGTCGAACACATGTGAATGATTTTACCTGCGCGTGAAATATGTGTGGTATTCCCGATACTTAAACTATACAGAAGTGATAGAAACGTTTTAGCGTATAGACATATCTAAAGGAAATCCAGAAGTGTGCGATTTCTGAGAGAAAAGTACGAATTTGAGAGTAATAAAATAAAAATTATTTTGAAGTATTTAAATCTTTAAGCAGGGTACTCACTTCTTACATAGACAAGATACTTTGTTTAGAAAAAAAACTGGTAGGGAGAAATTTAAAGAAAGTTTGAACACGAGCCAGGGCTTCGTTGATATTTTGCGCTTAGTAACCAAACAGTTAGAAATTATAAAAATGAGTTTTGTGACATCAATATTTGCGACATTGTTTGCCATGGCGACGATTTTAAAGGTGAATGGTCATGGGATGCTGTGGGACCCCCCGCAAAGGTCGTCCGCGTGGAGATTTGGATACAAAGTTCCGATAAATTACAATGATAATGAACAGTTTTGTGGCGGTGCTGGGGTAAGAATTCACTTGTTAAATATTTTTAGTATATCATATATTATAACATTACATACAAAAAAAATGTTTTTTATAGTGTACAAATGAACAAAGATTTGTACTTTCTACAAAACTTTAACAAAACTAAGATTTGTGTACTGTGACAAAATATGTATAGAAATTATATATACAGAGTGTAAGAAAGTGAAAAAAGTTTTCACTTTAGTTACACAATCTTTGATTAGATCATGTTATCCTTTTTTGACCAGAAACAAAGTTTGGTTTCGAA
This sequence comes from Dreissena polymorpha, assembly GCF_020536995.1. Lineage (NCBI taxonomy): Eukaryota > Metazoa > Mollusca > Bivalvia > Myida > Dreissenidae > Dreissena > Dreissena polymorpha. Next base: position 61,859,175 of record NC_068360.1, on the reverse strand, counting down.
AGTGTTTATATTAAAGCATGGGGGCATAGATAGCCACGCGTCACAAAAGTGATTTATAACCTGATATCGACAAACATAGGCTGACAAATATTTGTCGAAATTGAAATGGTTCTCATCATTTTAATGATTTACCTCGGATCGGTACGTTTTAAGTTGTACTTTTGTTTAACATTGAAAAAGCTTAATTTAAAAATGTGACCATAAAGCAATATCAGTAAGTATATCGTTATAAAGCCCCAAACACCACACACTCTTTCAAACGTACACACATTTTAATGTTTTTGTACAAACTAAATGTTTTTCAGTGGAATATATGTCATTTTATTGCATTAGAAGTGATGCCATTTTAACGTGTGTTGAATTTATAACGACAGACGCTTATTTTTAATCGTTAAAGGGGCCTTTTCACAGATTTTGGCATGTATTGAAGTTTGTCAAAAATGCTTTATATTGATAAAGGTAAACATTGGATCTAAAAAGCTCCAGTAAAAAATCTAGAATAAAATATATAAAAAAAGAAAAGAAAAGTAACCCTCAACAGGGCTTGAACTACTGACCCCTGGATTCATGAAGTAAAAGTCTACCATTTAGACCACTCGGCCATCCGTGCTCATACAATGAAGGATGTACTTTTGAAAACAACAACAACAGCAGAAGAACAATGTTCAATAAGAACAAAAATGACACTAGAGACTGAGACGTGTACTGAAAAATATCTTTGTTAAAGTTATCATCATATGATATTAAATAATAGTGTTAAAAAAAAACGCAATACGATGGAATAATTTGGAGTGTTTCTATCGTTTTTATTTTAATATATATCAAATTCGCTTACATAAACTAAAAAAGAATAGTGTTACATAATTGTAGGGAGGGTAAGGCGATAGCTTTTTAATCAAGGCCATTGAATGTTCGAATCCCAAAGGGGCAGCAAAAAAATAAATTATCGAAAGCTCCAGCTGGAAATTACGAGTCACTATCTTGGAAGACTCCAGAATCTTGATTAATACGCTGACCGCACATACTGACTGTTGGCAAGAAATCAAATCACATACCAGAAGAAAACGCACACACTTTAGAACGTCTGTTTTCTCGAAATCTTCAAATATATAGATAACACGAGACCTACTTGCGCCGCGAACGGAGCGCGTGGATATAGCAATTTACAAACTCCTAGACCGTAATTCATATACGTTATTCTGACTCGTTGTTATTATTTTTTTTCGGCGTCAGCTGTATACGCCAGCTTTTCACCTTAGCCTGACCTTTGTTAGCGTCCAATAGAACTCAAATAAAACTTCCCGCGGCCAAGTACAGATGAATACACTTCATTGACTGCATTGGCTGATTTGATAATACCACTAGAACATTGGAAACATGTCCGCGTCTTTGTAACACTGTTTTACTGCGTGTTCAGCATGAAACAGTTTTATCTCTAATAAAAAGGCTTTATAGACAGAACAGTTTTACACTCAATCTCGACATCAATACAGTTTGTGCGTACATCTTTTATTTTCAGAGGATTTTCAGCGCGAGAACGTTGTGTACTTAAAGGCCATGTTCTCATATTTAGTACTGACTTCCATATTCCTGTCAACATGTTATATGTAAAAGTATAAAGAGCAGTGGAAGCGATGCCTCACTTTAATGTGTTGCATTTCAACCCGCGAGGTATAAGGGGTCAGTTCGCGGTTAGTGTGTTTGAATGTCAGAGTTTATATACAGATCAGACCTTCTGTGCGGTTCGGAGTTCGCGGTCAGTTATATAATAGTTATATAATAAAGACGCTATAGCGTGAACTAGGTGAACCGGAATTTTCTTTACCACCAGAAAGATGTGAAATGAAGATATCCAGCGATATTATTTTATGGCATGTCAATAATAGATTCTTAATGTGTTTTCAACAATACCATGATAAATATTATTTTTAATTAATTAACAAGAATTATTCCATCATATTTACTAATGTATTATTGCAGCATATTGACTAATGTATTAAGTATGAGCGCGATGATTCTCGATACTGTTAATAATCGAATCAAATACACGTAGCAATTCCCGATAAACCACTCAAACAGGTTTGTTCGAAGAACGCGCGTATACATATTTAAAATATGTACGGAGACTTCGCGTGTGGCCGGTTGACTTTGGTTTTCTTTTTTGTATCTATAGGTTTATGACCAGCAATATGTATTAATGTAAAATAAGCCGCGAAAACTCCGCGTAACATCCCGTACTGCGTTTGATGCAGCTAAAAACTGCACAGAAAAAGATATTAGCTATCCTTGATCTCATTCATTTAAATCTTTACCTTCCATAAACTCCAACCACAATCAACGCCGTATATCTTTTTTAAAGATATTTCTTGTTACCTTTTATCCAACCCTGCAAACCGAAAGTAATTCAATGAATTTTAAACGGGCACCATATTTCAGAATAATGAAGCATATTTTACTGAAAACTATTTTATTTGTATTATGTTTATGTCTAATTGAATGGATAATGAACATGCGTATGCGCACTTAAAGGAGATCACGAAGCATCTTACACGTGACCGTTTTCGATTTTTCAATCTTTTTGATAGATAAAGGCGGAACAAGAAAACACGATGTGATTAAAATGCGATATTTTAATGTCAATTGCTTGATTTCAGATCGTTATTTCGCCGCGTATCGTATTCTCTTGTTCTCGCGCTTTTAATCGATAGGTCAAAAGTGAGGAAGAACGAGTGATAAAAACGGAATACCGTAGAAATGTGACAAACATATCTTGGCATCGTGTAAAATGTATCCCATGATGCAAATTACAGGACACAAATGTTCGAATTTTACCTCATACATATCGAAATATTTCAGATATAGTATCTATGAACGTTAAGAACTTAAACATGTTTTTTACCACAACAACATGATATTTTCCAATATAAATAGTTTTCATCAGGAAATATGCAAACAAAACATGTCTTTTAGACGATTGTCAATTATTGCAATATTTCAGGTACAATGGAATCAAAACGGGGGACGATGTGGTGTCTGCGGTGACAACTACGCCAATCAAGTAAAAGAAAACGAAGATCTCACGGGGAAATACGTGACCGGAACAATAACCGGAAGTTACGTCAAAGGCGCCAATATTACGGCCACCGTCAAGCTAACAGCCAATCACAAAGGGTGGTGGGAGTTCAGGTTATTAGCCTATACGCTATTTTCATTGAATTACTTAATGTTTAAACTTGTCAATGTCTTCACAGGAATTATCTTCCCCGTAGAATAACGTTAAGCACAGCCATCACAAGTGAATGTACGGTGGCATAGAGGTTACATTCACTCCTCTTTTTTTTAATTTGCATTCCTCTTTTTTCTCTCTCGTGGCCACGACTTAGTAACTCGTGGCCACGAGTTAGCTATGTCGTGGCCACGAGATAGAAAAAAGAGGAGTGCAAAACTTAATAAAAGAGAAGTGCAACTAAAAAAAGAGCGGTGCAGTAAATAAAGAAGGGGTGCATTAAACAAAAGAAGGGAGAATTTCGAGATCCCGAAATCCCGACGTAGCTAACTCGTGGCCACGAGTTAGTCAACCAATCAAATTGTGTGTAACATGTGTAAGTATTCTGTACGCGTATATATAGATGGCCAAAGCGGGCTTTTAATGTGATGATTACTTCCCTTTGTATAAAGATCACCAAGGACGACCATATGGAACAATTTGATTGGCTGAGCTAAGTCGGGATCTCGAGATAACTAAAATTCTCTCCTCTTTTGTTGATGCTTACTTCCCTTTTTATAAAGATCAACATGAACGACCATATGGAACACTTTTATTGGCTGACTAACTCGTGGCCACGAGTTAGCGAAGTCGGGATCTCTAGATCTCGAAATTCTCTCCTCTTTTCTTTAATGCACCCTTCCTTTATTTACTGCATCGCTCTTTTTCACTTGCACTCTTCTTTTATATAGTTTTACACTCCTCTTTTTTCTATCTCGTGGCCACGACATAGCTAACTCGTGGCCACGAGTTACTAAGTCGTGGCCACGAGATAGAAAAAAGAGGAGTGCAATTAAAAAAAGAGGAGTGAATGTCACCTCTATGCCACCGTATGAATGACATCCAGATCTAGATGCTTCGTAGCTGAACACTTTTTTCCTATGCAAAACGATACACTTCTCCAGATAGTTGGACTTTTCATATATTGTTTTCAGTCGAAATTGATAATGGGAATCGGATAACAACTTTTAAAAACTGTTGTTAATAAACATATTAGACGCCTAAATCGATCATAAACACATGGTTTGTTATGACATCATTGATATCCCATATTAATGATTGTTGGTTAAATCGGTATAGCGATTATTTTATGGATCTGTTTTAAATCATACATATTCTCTTAATACTGCTATATTAACGGAATACGCAGGCACTTATATGTATCCATCTACGGTGCAAGTGGGACTCGAACTCACGATCTTTTTAAAAAGCATAGTGGGGATTTCAGAATACAAGCATTATAAAAACATTTGACAATTATGACTTGACTATTATTACAATGAAAGTTAAGTCAACCTTTGAAACGTGAACATGTTCAGTTGTTTAATTGTTTAACACTTTTTTTGCAATTTTGGTCACTTGAGGTTTTCAATTCCAGGGTGTGCCCTTTGCCTAATTCACGCACGAAAGTGACGCAAGAGTGTCTTAATCAATACCTACTCACGAACCACAAAGGTACCACCCGATACGATCTAGACGCCAATCAGATCACAGGAACCGGCGAATTCAAGGTCGGGTTAAAATTACCAGATGACGTCTCATGCGAGAATTGCGTATTGCAGTGGATATACAACACTGGTATGAATAACATTTATTTTGAATTTTCCCCCTGTTCCTTGATGATGTTTGCGTTATATATATTTAAACCCACGCACATTTTATGCTATCTAGTATTTTTAACATTAACAATATATTCGAATGGAACCGAATTCATATTTTGTATTGTTTTTAAAGATATTATATTACTTATAATGAAATAAAACCCAATTCATGTTTAATAATAGTATAGGTTTAGCGAAGATAACATGACACAAAGTTAAACCTGATGATGTTGGACATAAAACTGAGTCGCGGCTTGATCAGTCCTGTTAATTGTAATTAATTTGGCGGTCTGGCAACATTTGATAAACATACATATATGACATGCAATTGTTTACTGTTTGACAAGAAGTGTGAAAGGTAGACTGGTAACAATGATGCATGACAGATTCAAACACACCAAAAGTGTCACGAAAAGGTTACGCATATTCTTACGAATTGGTCTTCACAGATATATTATGTAAAACAAAGCAAGAAAAACAGCAACACAACATGCATTATTTTGTTTTATTGCAGGGAACAGTTGGGGCTGCGATAGCACTACCGGTACTTGCTGTGTGGGGTGCGGGCCGGGCCAGGAGAACTTCTGGAACTGTGCAGATATAAGAATCATCAATACGGAAAGCAGTCCGACAACGGCATCAACAACACAAGAAGCAACAACAGCACCACATGTGACAACCACTTTCGCCGCTTCTGCGAAAACAACAGAATCAGATTCATCTTCATCATCGACCGGAACACCCACCAGCTCGACAATATCGTCTTCAACGACAACAACAACACCAACAGAAGGAACACAGACAACAACACCTACAGAAGGAACACAGACAACAAAACCAACAGAAGGAACACAGACGACAACAAAAGCAGAAGGAACACAGACAACAACAATACTCAAAATAACCACTGATACCCCAACGACCACAGGAAAACCACCATCATTTACTTCAACAACGACATCATCAATCTCGTCATCGTCGGCTTCCTCATCATCGACAACAAGAAAAACAACAAAGTCCCCCTCATCAACTACAACATCCGAAAGAAATTCGCCTTGTAAAGCAATAGGAGCATGGTTTGGCGACATTGCAATGGACGATTGGTGTGCAATCAACTGCGCCGCCGGATACTGTCCGTCGAGTCACTGCTCATGTACGAGCGTGACTTACGTTTGCGCATGCGAACCAGTGCCGCCATTTAATGTTGCTGGTATGAAAGAGTGGTGCTGTGCGAATTGCGCATTAGGGTATTGCCCATCCACACATTGTTCATGTTAACATTCTCATAGAAATATTTAAATCTATTATCTGCAAAACTAAATGAACACGAACATTTCGCAAATATATCAAACGAAAATTTACATTTTGAAATTACGAAAATTTTGAAGACATAGTTTAAAATGTGTGAATCTATTAATTATTTTAGCAAACTGTAATTTTAATGAAGAATTAAGGATACAAGATGTGTCCATGCGGGAAAACAATCTTGAAAACTATATACGTGATTTTGAATGAAATTTGATGCATAATAATTTTATGTTAATACTAATGCTCAACCACTGTGCAATATTATAAGTGTGGAAAATTGATAATGTTTTTTATCTACGTTAGTGGTTCAATGTGCGTAAGAAGTGTTTTGATTTCCACGACATGACCAAGATGGTGTATCTAAAGTTTTGCGTAAGACATCCAAGATGACAGTCAACAATCCAATATTTCAGCTTCTCGTCCAAAGTACAGATGGTCGCCAAAATCAAATATGGCTATAAAGGAATGAAATGTATTTAAGTGTCGAAATTTTGAATTGTTATACATTTTAGATGGATTGTAATAAATATGTTTTGAACAAAAGCAGACATGGAAAGCGTTGATTTCTTTTTCAAAAACGCCGAATTTTTTTTAAAACTGGTAAACTGTATATGCTATTATTTGACATGTAAACCAATATTTATTTTTTTATAGATATTTACAAAATTAAAATAAACTGGTTGTAAATAAAGCAACGATGTTACTCTTAGCAATAATCAAGTCCAGCTACAGTGTGTGTTTCATAGGTGTTGAGGTCCTTCCGCACCTGAGGCTACATTATGTGAGGACTTCCGCACCTGAGGCTACATTATGTGAGGACTTCCGCACCTGAGGCTACATTATGTGAGGACTTCCGCACCTGAGGCTACATTATGTGAGGACCGAGCGTGTGTCCCAGCACTCATACCTCATTAACTATACCAGACTTGCAAGTTCACATAATGCTGTTTAGTATCTTTGGAAAGTTTACTCCACCAAAAAGGCATCATGTTTTTAAGTAACACGCGATTTAAAAAAAATCATTTGGCTTTCCTAAAAACTTAATAACGTCTGTGATGTAACACCCCCCCCCCCCCCACCCCCCACCCCCCCCAAAAAAAAAAATGAACAGAATACCCGGGGGCGCAAGTCCTCATGCTGTTTTATGTTTATAAAGTATCATTTCTCTGGCAGCAATACTTTTCGAGCCACGCACGGCAAATAAATTAGACCTACGAACGGACGGACGTAACTAATGACGGACAAGGGAATTTCTTTTTGACCCAACCACCCCCGTATAAATGTTGGGGAGCATACAACACAAGTTTATACACAATAACAAATGATTGACATGTAAGTGTGCGTCCAAAAATGTTTCATTGCACTTTGAGCTTCATTTAAACTTCCGTTAAATCCGGTTTGACCATAGACGATACGTTCAATTACATTTATCAGGTACCGGAAGCCTGCGAACGACGACTTAATGAGTTTTTGTTGTAAATTGGGCTGAAACCTGTGACGGAGTCATAAACATATTGCGTTACTATAGCACCAAATGACTATTATCGTACTATGACTTGTCATGGGTGTGTAATTTTTATTGAAATGCATTGAATATACGTTTCATGGAATATAGTAGAAATTGCAAAATCCCATTAATTAAGTAGTACAAACAAAGGTGACACATTTATAATCTTCCCAAAATCTCTACAGCACCGTGATTATTTGCAAGTAACTATCGTTTGAGCATACGTTTCTGTAGTTTGCCCATCCTTATATATTGGTCTTAAAAAAACTACATGCGATACACACGATGTGCATTTATATAAATGCGAATACACTGATAGCGGCCAAACAACGGGAGAAATCGAGGAATTAGACTGTGATTAGTGAACAAATAAAATGTAGATTTTCACAAATGTTATGCAGATGTGAAATATTTGTCTTGAGAAAAATACAGTACAAAGCCCTGGCATGTTAAGTTTTAAAATCACGTTCTTTATATCGGCGGAGTTTTAGTACAATTATATACAAAACAATAAGGAATACACAAGAAATGTTCACATTTTAGATTTGGCGTTTTAATACAAGCAGACATTACAAATGTACATGTATTATGATATAAAACACAACAGATTAGACGACAATTCAAATAGGGGGAAAGGCACATTTCTAACACAATATAAAGTACACACTGTTATTTAAACTGACTATTTAGTACAATATACCTATAAAAACTGACCATTTAGTACAAATGGCAAATTCAATTGAATATAATATATACTGTCATTATAAGAGTTTTGCACATGTTTTAAAACATGTTTAAAGCAAACCAAGGGAGGCCGCTTGTCCTTAGTTTATCGTTTCAAACTAGCATCTTTATTTCCCCTTTATTCTTACCTTGAGTGAGATTTTCCGTTACCATTACTGCATTTACAAGATCCAACATAATGCAACGGTCAAAATATTATTATTTCCATCCTTTTGTGAACAAGAGGTAGTTTTACAGTTTATTATTGGACCCACACACATTTTTTTTTATTTTTGGATTTTTTAACTCGACATTTTGGAATCTATCAAAACAGTTCTTCTCAAACGGCGTTGGTGTTTTGGTTGCAAATGTACAACATATTTTTAATATATCCAAGTTGTTTTTAAATAAAGTTTTCTGCTAAAGAAAGAAACACACATTTTACTGAACAAATATCGCACATTTACCGAATGTTTCATTTCAATTCCATAGTTTTAAATTAGATAAGGCCATTAAAGAATTTATTTAATAAAAAATATACATTTTCAGTTAAATAAACACATATTTCACAGAAGGATTTTTAAAACCCTGCTTGATATATAAAGTTGAAAATACAAGCGCAATGCGATTTCGTACAGTAGCCTCGTTTGAACTTATCGCAACACAGCATGTGCATGTGGGGTGTCTTAAACGGCTTTAAGACAACGTTAACTGTTAATATCGCAAAATAGGCACTTCTTGATAATAATTAACTTATTTTCAATGTGCATTACACATTTCAGATCGATCTTTCACGTAGAAATAGTTGAAACTGCATTTTAGAATAACGCCTGATAAGCCATCTGGCTTTCGCTGTCGGTGCTTTGATTTATACAGGGCTTTCAAGAGCAAAGACATTACCCTAAATAATACCAAGTAAGCAATATACTGGAATACATTTACATAATATGTCATGAAATAAATAAACATTTATTAAAACGTGTTTATGGCTTCTCCAGCACGAATTGGTGCGCTTTGAGATGCTCAAGACTAGTTTCTGTTTGATTCTTTTTTATTTTCCACGAAAAAGCAACAACATTTTTTTTTCAGTAGAAATGTGCAATTCTCGTTCATTTCATGAAACTAAACGCACCTTTTGCATGAAGCTTACACAAAAACGCATAATATCCCGCACAACTAATTGTGATTTTTGTGCTAATACTGCTCCTTTGTGATGGGGCCTTTTTGTGTTTAGGTCACAATGTACTTATTAATTTCCATATATATTTCAACGTAAAAGCGACAACTTAACGCGAAAAGAAATGCAACATAAACTCCCAGCGACCCAAATAACCATACTTTTTTAAAAAGGGCATTCTAAGCTGAATATATTTAAGCAATACAAAAAGAAATGCTTAAAAATGGTAGGCATAGGTGTTCAGTACTTTAGCGTAGATTTAGCGTAGAATGTCCTGTAATAAAAGGTATGGTTATGTGGGTTACTATGTGCACAATTTTCCATTAATTTTTGCTTTAAGTTGTCGATTTTACATTTAATGTAAATATTAAGTATCTTGTGACCTGCTTTGTTGTTGTTGTTGTCATTGCCGTCGTAGTGAGGACTTTTTCGGTTGAGTAGAAGCGGCAGAGGTTGTATTCGCATTAAGCGGAGGCAGTTACAAAGACCTTTTCTCGTGAGGTTAGAGAACGACGACATTAGCAGATGCTCATGTTCTGTAGGCAAGCTGCTGGTATCCTAGAAAGAGTCTCGTCCAAGGCCGAACCAGAAGAAAGAAACAACCGAAAGTGCATGTTTTGTAGGTTAACGTTGTGGTTGGCTGCATGGTCGTCATTTATATGGTCGGGATCTCAGTGGTAGGAGGCATTACCGTGGCCTTCGGCTTTATGGTCGTTCTTGAAGAAAGTGGGAGACACGGGATCCGTATAGAAGCACTGTAATATTGATTATCTGTCTCAATAAATTTCATGCAGTAGTTATAATAATTTGCAAATACGATTTGCGTATAAAGTATAATATCAGGGCCTACCATAAGTAAATACATATCAATTATGTATCGCACAAATGTTATACAGCTGATGAACTATTATAAACTGTTTGGTAGAAGCTTTCAAACTTAGATTTCTAAAAGTACGTCCTTTAGCTGCTGTTTAATGGCATCTTTACGCATACGATTTAATTAAATAGTCCTACATGTTATTTGTAATAATTCAAATGTTGCTTGTTTGTCATATTTGTTTATCTTTCAATATTTTATATGGTAAGATTTCCTGTCTTGGCATTATTTCTTTTGTATATATGTGTTTGGTCATAGGCACAATGCCAGATTGCCAATAGACTATGAATCATAATGCCCCATCATTTAAAAAATCTGTCCACATTCAGGGTGCAATGGTTAATATCGACGTTTATTGCAAAATAACATTAAACATAAATTCCTATAAAACCACGCTGCGCAAATGTTTAATGTTTGGTATTGGATATCAAGATATCAAGAACCATTGGCTCATTTTGCGTCTCTCCCAGTTTTGACGTTAATACCGATTATGAATTTTATTTCATTCACACATGTTTACACTGGAAGTGGACATTGTGACTCATGATATTTGATGACAATGTCGTGAGGTATAAAATCAACATGTTTATCAGTACAAAGTGTTTGTTTCAAGAGCCTGCTCCAAACATTGACCTGAACCTTAACACATACACCTGATATGACTTTGCAAGATAAGTTTCACGTTCTTCCATGAATCCATTTTTTGGCGTTGCTCTTGGCGGTTTAAAGTTTTTTGTGAGTACAGGCGTATATTTGGCTCAATACTATCGCATTATAAACATTGTTGAAGGTTATGTGTTAGAACTCGTACATGGTAAATGCTCATTCCATGTCAGGAGACTCGAATCAGCGAGATTATACGATTTTGTATATGTGTTAAATTGTAATATACTGATAAAATATGTTACAATAACACAAAATAGGCAAGCAAAATTATACATTGAAGACGAATTTCATAAAACGCAGCAAATACAAATTAGCGCTCCGAGCCGATTGTGACGAAGATATTTCGTACATATTTTCCTACAATTACCGAAGCATTCGTCTTTTAGTAAATGTTCATGTGTCGTATAAATAGATATGGTTGCAGGAATTTAAAATGAACCGTTAAACTAAATTTAGATTCACATCGTACATGCATGATTTACATGCTGGCGAATTCGACTGTACAGATATTTTCGATTTCAGAATTAAATATCTGGTTTATTTCGCATTTTTCGACACATGTTCTTCTTAATTTTAATTTTAATTTATATAAAAATATATGTTAAATATTTTTTTACACATTTTATATAAGTTAATAAATATTGGACAAAATCGTATAATCTCGCTTTAAATAAATCAAATAATTCCAACCCTTAAATTATGTTTTCTGTAACCGGATATTACAATTGAATAATTCAAGCCTCATTTCACCTCATGTGTTTGCACCTTAATCGACATATTTAGTCATGAAATTTGATTGCAACAATCGTGATGTTTTTTACGGTATAGTTCATTCGGTACTGTACGATACTAACCATCCGCATTCGAAATCGCCTTGTTTAACCCATTTATGCCTAGTGGACTCTCCCATCCTTCTAAATTGGATCAATTTATTTCCAAAATTAGGGATGTCTAGTATATTTATTTTTATATTTAGAATATTTCTTACAGAAATTCCTTTAAGCAAACAGCGCAGACCCTACTGAGACGCCGCATCATGCGGCGTCTCATCTGGGTCTACGCTGTTTGCCAAGGCCTTTTTTCTAGACGCTAGGCATAAATGGCTTAAAATAAGTAATGCCACAATGGAAGCTATTTTGATTTGCTGTTTATATCCGGTTACAGATGGGGGTAGGGTATGTGATCGTTTGACTTAAAGTGGTATGTTAAGGTATCTTTGTTATAACATGGTTTACTTCACACGTGTCTTTGCAAGTAACAAGTATTTCGTCATCAACATAACCATACTCCTCCCCCCACACTCACTAACACTAACCCCACTACTACTTCTATCACTTTACGTATGCTAACAGATATCCCGTATGATCTTTCATAATTATACTAGTATTTAAAATCAATAAGTGACATCCTCAAAAGCGCTTATAGAAAACTGAACTATATTTCTTAAAATAAACACAACTCTTACAAGTTGTAAGCTAGCTGAAATGTTTGTGCACATATATTTCAATCACATTTAACTGTTTTCAACATAATTTCGCGACAAGTCTGAATAGTTATATTTTTTAAGTAAAATAAATTGGGATCTCGTAAAACAAATTTAAGATCGAACAATAAAAGTTTAGTTGATTTTTTAATCTAAAGGCAAACTAAATGTAATAAAATAAATAAAAATTACATATAAAATAATTAAATTTTCTCTAAGTTAAGTTAATATAAGTAAAGACTTTGTGTCGGAATCCTTTGTAAATAAAACCCAAAGACATAACACAAGTGGACTTTTTTCGCGGATACGTTACATCAATATAAACCTGCCATAGCCAACTCCGGGTATGTTTATAAAACATTTTAAACATTTTTTTTCTCTGAAACTTAAGATTTTAAAATTACTTATCATCGGTAGTCTTGTATAAAATATAGCCACACATATAACACTGATGGAAAACGAATTCTTTGTAGATATGATCACAATGCAATGAATGCGGTTAGATTTATTTATACGGGTATATAAACCGTGAATAAAACTAATTATCTACTGCGTTTACAGAGTCAATCCTTGGTTGACTAAGCATTTTATGGGTTATGTAGGTTTACTGTACCTCCGGGTATAAATAAGAGTGATTGTTAGCCGTATAATCAGATTGCAGACAGCTGATCAAATGATAGGAAAGTTTTCGGACACATTTATATGCTTTGACATGCGCGAGAAATATTTGCAGTATTCTTAACTTTGGTGATATACTTCAACAGAAGTGAAAAAAAACGTATAACAGCATTAAGAAAGATCTTAAGGAATTAAGAACTATGCGATTGCTGAAAAAAATATAATTCAATCAAATCAATTAATCAAATACAATTTATTTTGATTAAATTAAGCAGTATTTTTTGAACGACTTTTAAGAGAACTTACAAGAAAGTGTGACAGATTCTGACAGGACTTCGCGTTTATTTCGTTCTGCTTCCGGAAAGGAACATTAATAAAATGAGTTTTGTGACATTGATATTTACGACATTGGTTGCCATGGCGACGATTTCAAATGTGAAAGGTCACGGGATGCTGTGGGACCCCCGCAACGGTCGTCCGCGTGGAGATTCGGATACGACCGTTCCGAAAAACTACAATGATAATGAACAGTTTTGTGGCGGTGCCGGGGGGTAGCATGGTAAGAATTTAATTGTTCAGTTTGTTCTTATATATTTTCAAACTCCACTCAGCGGTATCTCTCCACGGCTACTGGCGATAACCACTGCCATCACAGGAAACTCCTTCCAGATTGTGAAGGATTTTTTATGTTAAAGTATTTTATTATGAAAAGAAGCATTCCTGTTTTGGGTCGGTACAGACTATTAGTAAAGATCTGGTAAGTGGAAACAAAAAATTGTTTGGCCTTATATATTTTCAGAAGTTATTGCATCAGTCTTAAATCATTTCCTTACGATTACATCATTACAACTTTTGTATACTTTCCTTTGTTGTTTACCACGAAAGGTTTTAGTACTTTGTAAAATGTTGACATATAGACATAGGCATTAATAATTTGAACACGTTATACCAATTAATTTAAGCTGAAATTAATAAATGGTGTCTTTTAATAAAGAAACTATAATTGCGACTAAATGAGTTATCTCGTGTGTTTAATGTATACTACTATCTGACCGCAATATCGTTATATATGTTCTAATGATTTTTGTGCATGCTTACCAGGATGTAAACACGTG
>NC_068360.1:61824001-61844735 GCF_020536995.1 Dreissena polymorpha | reverse complement strand
AAAATAGTCTTAATTTTTCTCAGGACATTTTCAGGTGGGGCATGCCCCGGACCCCCCCTAGGTTTGGCGACTAAGTTTTTTTTTCCTTAGCGCCACCTAGCATTGTGTGAATATGTTTTTGACACTGTGACCTTGCCTTTGACCTAGTGACCTGATATCAATAGGGGTCAATCTGCCAGTCATGATCAATGTACCTATGAAGTTCATGATTCTAGCCATAAGCGTTCTTGAGTTATCATCCGGAACCATTTTACTATTTAGGGTCACCCGACCTTGACCTTTGACCTAGTGACCTGCAAATCAAAGGGGTCATCTGCGAGTCATGAGCAATCTACCTATCAAGTTTCATGATCCTAGGCCTGCGCGTTCTCGATTTATCACCGGAAACCATTTTACTATTTTGGGTCACCGTGACCTTGACCTACTGACCTGAAAATCATTAGGGGTCATCTGCAAGTCATGATCAATCTACCTATAAAGTTTCATGATCCTAGGCCTAAGCGTTCTTGAGTGATCATCCGGAAACCATTTTACTATTTCAGGTCACCATGACCTTGACCTTTGACCTAAAAATCAATAGGGGTCATCTGCGAGTCATGATCAATGTACCTATGAAGTTTCATGATCCTAGGCCCAAGCGTTGAGTTATCATCCGGAAACCACCTGGTGTACGGACCGACAGACTGAACCGACATGTGCAAAGCAATATACCCCCTCTTCTTCGAAGGGGGGGGCATAAATAGCAATATATTGGAAATTCAATTTTGTCTAGAAGCCCGATGACAAAACCCTGTTGTCGGATCAAAAAATTGATTTGCGTTTCGCAATTGGTCTCCGCAAATGTCTCCAGACTTCGCAATGATCAATACCCAATAACATAAAATTCGAAGCGTTTGGATTGAGAAATGAACAAAATGGTTTTTATTATTTTGAAAAAGCAGCAATAATTAGCATTGTATCGATCTTAGTACCATCAGAATTTTTTGTTTACCGTCAGGGTTCGACACTAAGGCACGTCCGACACGACATTGTCTAGTAAATCGGTGGTCGGGCTAGTAAAACTGTGGGCTAGCTTGTCCGACTGGTCGTACATACAAAATCTATACTGATTCATATAACTATAACTAACCGAAAACCTTTTCTCTTGATGTGTAATAACAATTGTATCCATTATTTACATCAGAACAAAACTAGCGTATATAAATAAACGCGGAGCATTCACATGATTCATCGCTATTTATAGACGCGAAGGAGAGCTTCCCGCAGAAATAGCTTGTTTCCATTGGTTGTCATGAATATTAACCCTTTGCATGCTGGAAATTTGTAGTCTGCTAAAATGTTGTCTGCTGAATTTTTAAATTAGCATTTTCATTTTTTCAAAGAATACTATCAGAATAGCAAACAGTTTGGATCCAGATGAGACGCCACGTTCTGTGGCGTCTCATCTGGATCCAAACTGTTTGTAAGACCTTCAAATTCCTTTCAGCACTGAAAGAGTTAATGATTTTCTACAGGGTCCATAGAACTTTACATCATGTTTTTACGACTTCTATCCAAATCGCTATCGTCGATGTAAACATTTTGGTGACCGCGTAGCAGACGAGAGACTGTAATTTAAAGAATGGCTTTGTTCAAGGTTGATTTTCGTCCGACAAATAAGTTAATAAAGAAGAATCAGACGGTAAAACTGACACAGATTATGATGGAAGAGGGCCTTGGAGCTGTGGTAGCATGGAGCACAGCGGTCAAGGAGCTAGAATTGATAACGTTTAATAAATGTCACCTGCTGTACAGACATCATTTGTTTAACTGGTGATAAACGTGAAATTATAACAAACAATTTATGTTGTTAAATAGTTTTATATTATTTTTACTCTGTGCATCAAATAACTTTCTTGTGTTCACTATTAATTTTCTGATGAAACCTGATTAAACAGTTACACAACACAATTCTGTTTATTTGCTATGTCATTAATGGTCTAGTAGACATCAGATTCGGGCTAGTACATTTTAAGAGGAGCTGGTCCGATGGTCTGGCTGTAAAAAAGTTTAATGTCGAACCTGACCGTGCAAATTTACAATGGAGTGCGCCGAATAATGTTTTGATATCGCAGGAGAGTAAGCGTATGTATTTTCAAGATTTTCAAGTTTTCGCAATGTGGAATTTCATTCCAAGGGTGGTTGAACCTCTGCCTAAAAACCTTAACTAATGAAGAGAAGCTTGAAGTACAGAGAAAATATGAAAAGGATAAGAGATAGTTTAGAAGATAGTAGTTTTCTTTTTATAAATGCACAATACATTGTGAATAGTCCGGAAAGTAAGCCTGAACTTTATGTCAAATAACATTGTCGGACCACTTGAATCTTGGAGGACCAGTAAATTCTGAAAGCTGGTGGTCCTTGGGTCAGTACGTAAAAAAGTTAGTGTCAAGCCCTGGTAGAACTCATCAAGGTGCATCTACATATGAAGTTTCAAAGTTGTAGGTGGAAGCACTTTCATTGTAGAGTAAAATGTCAGGTTTTAGCATGACACAACACGACGAGCTGGCTATGACAAAACCTCGGGGGTTTTCTCCGAAAACATCGAACTAATAAAAACTACCACCGAGTAAAAAAATCTTACAACCTTAAGCTTGGATAAATTGGGTTATATTATAGAATTTACAACAGGCCTTTTTCTGTCTATTCTGGGAAAAGTACCTGGAAAAATTGGGATTTTACCAGTCCCGGTTTCATTCCGAATTGGGAAGAATTTCATGGACAAAAGCATTGTTTGGGAAATTATTTTCTTTTTTTATTCTTATTTATGAAATGTTTTCATACATAGGTATTGCCTAAAAATGCTATTTAAGTATTAAACTCTTTTTTTACCATGCAACCAGCAGCTGCAGCAACAGTCATTGTCCACTGCTAACGTAAGTATGAGTATGATAATAAAACAACAGTCTTTGTTACGTTTGAAGTTTCAAATGATATACATAGCTTGATATGTCATTAAGTATTTTTTATGAACATTCAGTCGAACGACCTGCATCCAACATATTGTTATTCAAATTCAAGTTGCCAAATGTCTGAAGGCAACCATTATTTGAAACACAAAAGTATAGCTAAACATCATAAATGTATAGTATTGAAATGTTAAGAAGCTGCAAAGGGTAGTGACTCTGAATCTGGCAGTGGAAAATGAGTCATATTCTTGGTTACCGTTGAGTAGACTGATTGGCGGTAGTATTTCCCCACAAAACATTCAGTTTTTGTGTGTCTTTCAGGTCATTTTTTTTGTATTTTACTTCAATAATACTTAGAATTATGCGACATTTTTTTAAACTGCGTCAGATTTCTGTATTTTTTTACCTTAACTTACTCTTCCGAACCACAGTAACGTTGCAAGTTAAACTAGTCCACATTTATTTACCTCAGGCCATTGATAACGATTCTCAAACAATTTACAGTAATTAATGCGTACACATTGTTATCAATTGTTGTATACATACCTGATAATTCTGAATAATCCAGCACTTCAATATTTAAAAGCTAATTCTGACCGAAAATGACCGTAATGTGTCTTAAGAAATGCATAGACACAGGCGTCCGTCATTGTTTGTCTGAAGTCTCAAGATCCCAAAATTGCATTATGGAAACGCTCGATACTATGACATTTTACGCATTGGCATGTTAAAACACGGTGCCCAAATTATTTAAAACACAGTATCTACTGAGAAACGCATTTTTCGGCTCCATTATTTCGGTTGGAAATTGGGAATTTTTGTTTAGATAATTGCGAAAAAAACATCCATATTTGGCATTGGAATGGGTCCGACTATCGTACCTGTGAGATAGGCAGAAAAAGGCCTGACAAATGTCCAAGCTACAGTGCTTAAGTTCATTTTGAAATATTTCAAATTATTTAGCTTTTTCCAATAGCTTTCTCTGGATTAAACTATTTAAGATGTAAAACAAGTTTAGTGTTGGAAGGGGAAGCTTGGTATTAGTTTATAGCCGTATGGATACATATGGCTGAATGTTACTGCTTCAATATGATTATCATAAGTCTTTAAAGAAAGCTACAACAATCCATATTCCATTAAAATTTTCCTGTACATTTTTGCAAAGAAATATTCAACTTAGTCCTTTATAAAGGACACAGAGGGAAAGTTGAGAAAAAATCGGTTTAAAAATAATACAAGGCATTTCACATGAACAATTCTAGGGAACAGTTAAGCATTTGAAATGTTTGATTCCATTCATAAACCCATGTGGGACAGACAGACACAGTGATTCCAGTATACATTTAGCCCCAATCACTTGTGGTAGGGGAAAGCCATATAAAAAGATTCAGCTTTTAAATGGAGCAAATAATGGTTATAACATGTAATTAACCTTTAGTTTATGACGATTTATTGCAATTTCTCCCCAAAAGTGCTGGTCACATGGTATTTTTCCCCTTTTGAGAGGCTAAGGCTGTATCCCAGGTTTAATTGTTTGTTTGCCCTTTTTATTTCTTTAAACATATACAGGCAAATACATATAGTGCCAGCTGAAATTGAAATTAATAAACTTCTTTAAATGACTTAAGGTCAAGGCTATCTGTCAACAAGAAATACCTTTAGGTGGAATTGTATCCACACAAAATCCACCAAGATCTGCATTCTTTTTTATTCTTTCCTCTGCCACCAAGTCTGGATTGGTTCTTTCGTCTTTTCTTCTTTTTGACCGCATCTGTTTATACATACAAGGAAAACCTTCACATTCCTTGGTAGATTTTGATACAAAGAGGAATCTTAAATAATGCATGAGCCACAGTGCAATCTCCAGGGATTTTCTTAAGAACTTTTCTTCCACTTGCACTGGGGGCAAGTCACTATGAACATCTACTTGCCCACAGCGAAAACAGGTTGTCCACTTTCACAATTATGCTTATTAAAATATACTTTAAAAGATAAACATAAGAATGCAATCTGTTTATTTATATCATGTAATCAAGGACAGGTTTTATCTCCTTTGTGACCCGTCGAAAAATGGTCTTTTCCACTGGAATTTTTTTCCCCTCAGCCGGTAAATTTTTGCCTCAATTTTTGTTTAAACCTTCAAATATATAAGTAAACCAGATCCAGTGTAGAAAATAATAAAAATATTGCATAGAACATTAACCAGCTTTCATACAACTTGTTAACAGTACCGGCCAACTTCAAGTGACCCACTTCATTCAGAGGTTGGGGAAGAATGACCCACAAATACAATGTCCCTGAACCAATCTCTCAGTTTAAATTCAGTAATTTGCAGAATAATTTTAAACTAAACATATAAATAAACTTAAACTAAAGATTATCACCACCAATATCAATGGGTAAAACAGCAATAAATACGGCCTGGGGGCAAATACAATGCAATACAGTATATTACCACCTCGTGCACAAAAGAATCTGCTAGGCCCGTATTCACCAAACAATTCTTAGACTTAAGTCTAAGAATAAAGAAAATTGATTAGGTCGAGTCCGTCACGTCGAGTCCGTTAAGTCGGTCATGTCGGGTCCACTGTCCGCGTCGAAAAGAGCATGGCTATCCCAGCAGGCATAGCATCCATCCGATTGGTCGCGAGCCCCATTGGCGGGTTTTCTTACAAAGTTGTCGTTCGTTTCTTTCAAAGTCCATTCGGAATGGGAATCAGACAACTCGCCCCAAAGAAATCTCACCCCAAGACAATTCGCCCCTGAAATCTGAACAAGCGTGAAATGTTAAACGACGTTTAATTTGACGGCATGCTTTCATTTTCTGTTCAAAGATTTTTTAATCAGACATATTGTATGATAGTTTGGTTTAAATATAGAAGAATAATTGAATGCTTTTGTGTTAGTTATGTTTTGTAAAAGTGTGAGTTGATGAAAATTAATTATGCCGACATGCTTTGATTGTCTGGACACAGATTTATGAGTAAGACATATGGTATCACAGTTTGGCGTGATAAAAGTCTACATAAGGTTATTAACAAGCTTAACCAGACAACAATGCTCTTTTTAAAGTAATTGACCACTCGCCAGCTGTCAATCAAACTCACGTAATAATCAATCAGATTTCGTTTATTGCGGCCACATGGTCCGACAAACAAAGACTTACGGAGTAATGGAAATAAGCGTTTTATGAAAACACAACTTAGTGGGCGGAGCGATTGCGTATTTGGCGACTGATCATTTAAGAGGGCTGTCTGTATATAAAGCGGGCAGTTTTCAGTGAATCATATGCCCCAGACCAGACCACGATACTAACCTGGCATATTACAAAAACACATAGGAATGCTGTCTTTGCTTTTATAACCAGAAACACTAACGTGTGCGCTCTCCCTAATACCAAATTTACTATCATCTCAAACTCAGCCCTCTCTTCTTTCATCAAATAAATGACCTATCAAAACTAGTCTGGCCCTTACAACACCACAGTCTCACAAGACACTTAACACAGCAATAAGAAAGAATTTACAAAGAAATTTTCTACCCCCAACGAACTAGTCATCGGCCCAATCAAACAAACATAGTCCCTTTCTTCTATCATCAAATACATGATCTTTCAAAAACTAGCCTGCCCTTCGCAATAACATTCAAACTATATACCAAATAGCAACAGAGAGAGCCCACGTTACCGTAAGATATGACACAAGACAGCAGAACTACACATGTATATAAGTACCGATACTAACACTATGTACTAATATGTCCTCCGCGAGAGACGTTAAACGGGGGTGCAGTGTATCGGTGCTATACACCGGGCACTTAAAAGAACCAGGGGCGCCTCTGGAATCGGGGCGTTTCCTGTATCCTGCTCGAACCCCCACTAACACCTCTCATGGGGCGGAGAGCACAATAACCACACTTGGGTAAATGAAAGCTAGAATACGGGACATAAACTATAATACTATGAGTTTTACAAATTAATATAAAACATAAATAAATCATATGATATAACAACGGCATTTTGAGATCATTTATTTACTTTACCTATCCAATTATAATAGCAAATATAACATAACTACAAAATAAATACATCCCAGCTTGATACATGGTCTGGATGTTTGGCAGGTGGGTGGGAAAGAACGATGGTGACTCCGGGTGGGGCTTTGGGGGGCTCCATGGTTGGTTCTTGACTGATCTGTTGTCGCGCGCAGCGAGAGG
Source organism: Dreissena polymorpha (assembly GCF_020536995.1). NCBI lineage: Eukaryota > Metazoa > Mollusca > Bivalvia > Myida > Dreissenidae > Dreissena > Dreissena polymorpha. Next base: position 61,837,572 of record NC_068360.1, on the reverse strand, counting down.
GTGGATGAGGGTGCTTGTCTCGAGGGTCTTCAGCGGTTGGGTGCTAGGGCCGGGGCCGTATGCGGGCGCGGGGGGGGGGGGGGGCTCGGGCTCGGGCTCGCTCGGCGTGGGTGCGCTTGTGCGGGGGCGGCGTGTTCTGCGATCTGGGAACTGCAACGATATACAGCCCTTCACGACTGACCGACGACCGTAAATAACCGACAGACATCTCCTCTTCCGCTCCAGACAAATGCACAACAATCACATACCACATACTATACACAACCATACACAGATCAACATCAAGGGACCCGGAACACATGGGCGTGGCACTCTCATACACATCACCCGTTATGAGTGGGGGGTTGTGAGAGCGTTATGTGTGTGTATTCCGGGTCTTACTTACCGAGTGGTGTTGGTATGTGGGTCGCGTTGAGTGTCTTGTACATAAGTAGTGTGCGGGACACTCGGCGGGATCCGCACCTCATCACCACCTTACGGTAAATAACACATTAAGGTCTCATTGGCCAACGTGCACGAAACTCTCTTTAAAATTAAATTATTTGGCGAATACCCGGGAAGCCGGGGTAAATTTGACCTACTTTGGCTCTAAATTAATCTTTTTCCCCTGAGAGGTCACAGGGGCAGGTCGGGCTACCATAACCTCGTGAAGAGGCCAGTAGGACCTGTAAATAAACTCTGAAACACACACAGTGAATCATAAATTGAACTAATTTATATAAATATTTCAAACATTTGTGCTTCTTAAATGTAGGATACAATAATTTTACTGTGAGAGTAAGTGAGTTTTGTGTTTCTGCAATGGCAGAAGTGGTAAAGTGCATACATTGTGGAAAGACAGTTGGGCAGAGGCAACGTGCTGTTTCTTGCGATGCCTGCGAGCGATGGCAACACTTAGGTTGTGATTCTGGTAAGTGAACTTATAATATAATTATTTGTTATGACTTACATTTTTCAGGTCAGGCATATAATGTTTTCCCATAACTTATGAATCTAAATCATTTGATACTTGCATATTATCGGGTAATCAACCAATGTCCGTTAATCCGTTGACACATAACAGATACCTGATAACGATAATAAAACATGTCATATAAATGTGGGAAGTCGCTTGACCGTTACCTTTGCGTTATATCATATGGGTAATGTACACCGCTGCTACACCCGATAATTAATTAAGCATTGTTGAAATCCAACATAAAGTGCTGATTACATAGGATTTAAAACAATATGTTTGTACTTTTACCTGAAATAATGAAATATGAATGAATATTATAATATTATGTGCATTTTATATTTATGATAAGAATTTACATCTTAACGTTTTATCTAATTTATACATAGTAAATAATCGTGATTATTTTTAACTAGCTTAACGCCCTTAACAATATTATTTCAGATATAAATTTTTACGTTTCGCACGTCGATTTTGGTATTTTCTTTACGAGTGAAACAATATAGCCAATACAAAATATCCTATTGATTACTCAAACACACTCTTTTACTATATAACATCGTGCATTTTTAACCATGGAATATTTTTAATATGTTATATAAGACTACTTGCTATACTGTCAGTGCGGAAATTGACCTTATTTCTTTATATCCACCTTCACATTTTATTAGCGCCGTCTTTAATTAGGCTATCTCTAATAAAGAACAGATAACTGTAAAATTAATAACAATGTGCAACGGTGATGTGGATACATCCTCGTTTTTAATTTTACATGTACACAACAATTTAGCCATAAATGAAATCAATTATTTTGGCAGTAAATCCAATTTTTCCAGTACAGTAGCCAGGTGCCTGTGTATTTAGCTGATAAGATATATTCACCACAGCAGGTTGCTAATACACAGTGTAGACTTCCCCTGTTTTATTATTGTATTTGTTATTTACCTGATTGGATTAAATGAGTCGCGTTCTGGGAATAATGGGCATAATGCATGTGCGTAAAGTGTCGACCCTAAATTGGATTTTTGCTAAAAAGACACTTCATTTAAACGAAAAATGTCATAAAAGCGGAAAGTGCCGTCCCTGATAATTCGTGCGGATTGTACAGGCTAATCTGGGACGACACTTTAAGCACATGCATTATGCACAGTTTTCTCAGAACACGACTCAAATAAAGTATATTCATTCGGGTCTGCTAGCGTTATGTTAAGGGTCATTTTATTTGAAAAGCTGGGTTTCTGTCATAATTTCCATCGTTTTGCTTGTATACACAATTTGATGAATTTATTGGCGCGATGGAGTATAAAACATGCTGACAGAATAGTATCAGTTTTTAATTATGTGTAATTTAATTCGCATCTTTCGCTTAACTCGAAGTTCAATGTCACGCGCACTTCACAAACATCACGTTTCATTGTATTTATTTTTATAAATTATGTACAAATATTAAATGTTATATACATAATTATGTTTTGTTTATTTACGTAACTAGAAAGAAATAATAAAACATTGCTATATATAAAGCGCTTTACTTTTGCAAAATTCTACAATAAATAAAGACATATCGTATTTTATTAAGTGCACGTGCTTGACATTATAAAATATTAGTATTTTATTGTAAAACAATCGAAATTTGACCTGAGATTTGATGCAAGTCACAATTTATTTAGCGGCCGGTATTCTGCTCTCGGCCGCTGATGGTGTATTGTAGTTTATACAATTATGATAAGAAACTGTAGCAGGCAACAGGCATCAGGTTGATAAGAAGAACTGATGTATTTATTGAACGCGAATAACATCAACAACTAATAATGTTTTGAAATTATAAATTTGCCCATAATAATTGTATAACATTATTCATCAAGCGCAAAGTGCATTAAACGCTCGCCCGCTGTTGGGTATTTTATATTTAGTAACACCTTAATACCATCATTTTTAAACGGAGAACTCTTTTTGTTAAGTGTACGTGCTTGAAGTAATGTTGCTCTTATTTATATAAGACTACTTGCTATACAGCCAGTGTCATGCGAAAATAGATCTTATTTCAGTAAATAACATTACTTCGGCATTGTAAAATTGCGTATTGTATGATTATAATATATAGACATTTATTTAATGTACTGATATCTAAATCAACTTATGATTTTACCGGTATTATGGCATTGAACGCGTGTATAAAAGGCACATATACTATTCTTATTAAATCATATTAATACTTATACTAATTTAAGTCATCACATAATCAGATTGCGCACTGCGTGTAATCAGATTATCACCTTAAAACGATTCCGATGGATTATTAAATCGAGCTTACTATTCAAATCAGTGATTCCTTGTGGTACAATCAAGCATGGGATAATGGCAGACATACCCATGGCACAGTTCATGATTTATTTTATGTAGCTCACAGCCGAGGATCGAACCAATGGTATCTGATATTTTGAAGCGGATATGTTGCCACTAGGCTATACGAGGTTTCAAGAATGAACATGGGTCAGTTACTCTATCGGTATAGAATCTGACGGTGTTTACAACATGATACAGAAGCATAAATATTACGTATCTGAACATCATTCTTTCATGTTAGTTTGAAAAAGTATGTGTATTTCTAGGTCTTTGATGTGCTGATTTAATTTTATTTGTTTACCTTACAGACTCTGGAAAATGGCCCTGAAGCAGATGAGACGAATTCCACACCAGAAACTGAGGAAATGTCAGATAACCGTTCACCAGACTTGAGTTTCGAGAACGAGGCAGATGGTTTGTTGGTTGAAAGCAGTGCATCACTACTAGACGTATCTTTAAGAGTGAGTTGTTTTATCGTTATACAAAATGTTGTTGAATAAAGATAATTTGAAACAAGATGCGTTTGTGAAACACAATGTCCCCCTAAATAATGTTTGACCTTGAAGGATGACCTTGACCCTTCACCACTCAAAATGTGCAGCTCCATGAGATACACATGCATTTCAAATATAAAATTGCTAGCTTCAATATTGCAGAAGTGACATTACATGAGCAATTTTGACCCATATATTTGACCTTTAAGGATGACCTTGACCTTTCACCACTCAAAATGTGCAGCTCCATGAGATACACGTGCAGGCCAAATATCAAGTTGCTATCTTTAATATTGCAAGTGTATTCATAAAATAAGCGATTTGGGCCACATATATTTGACCTCTGACCTTGAAGGATGACCTTGACCTTTCACCACTCAAATTGTGCAGCTCCATGAGATACACATGCATGCCAAATATCAAGTTGCTATCTTCAATATTTCAAAAGTATTAATAAAATAAGCGATTTGGGACAAATATGTTTTACCTCTGACCTTGAAGGATGACCTTGACTTTGACCTTTCACCACTCAAAATGTGCAGCTCCATGAGATACACATGCATGCCAAATATCGAGTTGCTATCTTCAATATTGCAAAAGTATTCATAAAATGAGCAATTTAGGCCACATATATTTGACCTCTGACCTTTCACCACTCAAAATGTGCAGCTCCATGAGATACTCATGCATGCCAAATATCAAGTTGCTATATTCAATATAGCAAAAGTTATTGCAAAATGTTTAAGTTGGCGCAAACCAACCAACCAACAGACCAACCAACAGACAGGGCAAAAACAATATGTCCCCCACTTCTATAGTGGGGGACATAAAAAAATATTTGTAGTTCAAGGTCGCGGTGTTGTAGTGGATGAGATATCCGCCTAGCGATCGGGTGTTAGTGGGTTCACTCCTTACTTGGGAAGCATTCTAATTATCTCCTCCATGGACACCAAGTACTGGTTCTTCCCAGGAAACCGACTCGATAATGTCCATGTCTGCATACCATGCTCGAAAGGGCACTTGGCAGTATAAATAGATAGTTGTTTTTCATGCTCTTCCCATTTTTAAAGAAAAAAACTGAAGAAGTTATCAGTTTGGTGATGCCTTAGTAAAATACAGAAAGACCTATAATCTTTACTTCAAACTGCATTTACTTTGCTTGTAAAAATGTATTTATTTATTTCAGCTCCATGACTATGGAAGGTTTACACCAGTACCCGCCATAATCCGTCATCAGTGTGAACAAGTGCAACCGGAGCTGATTTCTGTGGTTACTCAAACCGACGATACGAGAGTTCCCAGAAGTATATCAACCCAGACTTCTACTGAAACGTCGACAGTTGGGATACAAGTGGATCGGCCTAGCTTCACCTTTGAGGATATAAGGGATGATGACGATAAGGTGTTGTTCTACACTGGTATCCCAACTGCTGGAACTTTTGAGTGTTTATTTGATGAGGTCAGTGTTGGAATGAAAGCAGGGTTAGCACGAAAAACCTGTCCCCGGAAAATAAAGTGTGTTTATAAACTGAAAATAGTCATGCTAATATAAACTGGAAAAGTGGCTCCTTAAAACTAGTACAAATTAAGTTTGATAAGAAGCTGAACAAGTGAACTTTGTGAGAAATTCAGTATACAATTTAACTAGAAGTGTTTGACCATTGCATGTATGTATAAGTAATATACTATGTAATTATGTGAATAATACTTAATTTCACATTTTACAGTCAGCTTTCATTTGTGAAAATAAAATTGTTACTGATTATTATTTTCTTGTCTCATATTCCATACAAACATTTTCAGGCAAAAAAAGAAAATTGTGTTTCTGCGTTTGTGTGTTTGTGCCAATATATTTATACATGTTTTCTTGCTTGAAAGCAGTTTTGTAAGACCAAACAAATTATAAGACTGAAATTCTGATAAATATTGTACTGGATTCAAGTTTACATACATTAATTGACACAGAGCGTTGAAAACACAGATTTCTTTTGTATACCTAAGTAAATGTTTGTCTTTAAGGTTTAGTACTGCTACTGAAGACTTAATCAACAGTTAATTTATAATTGGGAGCAATAAACCCGTCAAGAATTTTTATGCCCCCGAAGGAGGGCATATAGTGATCAGACTGTCTGTCGGTCTGTCCGTCCGTCACACTTTGCGTTTAGGTTTCGAAAAATCCTCATAACTGCTATGTCGCTTTGGATAGCAATTTCATATTTGGCATGCATGTGTATATGGACAAAGCTTTTCCATACGCACACAAATTTTGACCCCTGTGACCTTGACCTTAAACTAAGGGTCCGCGTTTAGGTTTCGAATATGCATTTAGGTTTCGAAAAAAGCTCATAACTTCTATGTCGCTATAGTGATCGGACTGTCTGTCGGTCTGTCCGTCACACTTTGCGTTTAGGTTTCGAAAAATGCTCATAACTTCTATGTCGCTTCAGATAGCATTTTCATATTTGGCATGCATGTGTATATGGTCAAGGCCTTTCCATATGCACACAAACTTTGACCCCTGTGACCTTGACCTTAAACTTAGGGTCCGTGTTTAGGTTTCGAAATATGCATTTAGGTTTGGGAAAATGCTCATAACTTCTATCAAGCGTATATAGGGGGCATAAGTCATCCTATGGTGACAGCTCTTGTTTAAAACCAAGATTTCTGATACAAGTAGCAACACCTGCAGAGTACTTGTCAGATGTAAAGCAGAAGTCATACCAGCAAAGCTTCCAAGGTGTCTATTAACTCAATGGGGTTCTGAAATGATCTATACTTGGACAAAAAGCATTGTGCACAGATTTTTAATAAGATGCAGCTGTTGATACCTCTGTGTTGATTTTCTTAATTTGGTTCATGCTTGCCACTCATTAATTTCATATCATTTTAACATTTTGAAACAGATTATTATCGTAAACCCTTCGGTTTTTCTCCAAACACAGGTAAGGTAATAAGTGATGGATAATAACATAGCAAAAGTTCTTTTTATGATTTATCATTTTAAGAGCAAATCAATTTAGCGGAATAACAATTGACAATCACGTTGTGATGGTATTAATGAACCGTACACAAATCGTTGAAAAGCATTCTACATGTACTACTGTAAAATTCATAATATGAACAGTTGATAAATATTTATACATTCATACACTTTTATGTACAATATTTATATGCTTTGTAGAGCTAAATGACTATTGAAACATAAAAAAGGAGGGACCTCAATGATGTCCTGTACTGTTGTTACTTAAATTATTTTCTGATCTGGCGTTAACTTTTGTTATTTAACCCTATTCCACTTGGAAGCACAGTGAAAACAGCATAAAACCAGAACAGCATGCTAGTAACTCGCAGTCTGTTCAGGTTTTATACTGTTTGCTGCTCATCAGTATTTAAGGGTTGGAAATGAAGCCTTTAAAACTTAAATTTAGTAATAAAGGTACTTTATTACATTTAACTTTTTAAGGAACTACAAAAGCTTGAAAATACATATTTAAGAAGTAAAGGGTTAATCTCTAGAGAAAAGTGAGACATCAAAATTATAAAAACATATTCTAGGAGCAAGGGTAAGCTTGCGAGAAATTCACAATTGTGATCTTAAATTCATATTTGTTACTATTCTTTAAAGATTGCACTCAATTTCTTTTAAATCTTTCAGTCTCTTGTTTCAGTAAAATTACTTCACCAAAATTGGATGCAGTTACACGTAATTTTCTTTCATCTTCCCAAAGTACGTTCATTCCCTGACCTCTGGTTAATTTTTCAATACTTTGGCATTCAAGTTCATCCATTTGTAGCATATCCATCATTTTCGACATTTTATCCTTCACAGTTTCACTATTCAGATCTACGCTATCACTAAAGTTATATCCAATTTCTATAAACTTTGGTAATTTCACCTCTTCCTTCTCTTCTACAAAGTTCAAAAGCCATCCAGCTGTTGGGTTGCATATTTTCGAGTTTTGAACGGAAACTGTTCTCATTTACAGAAATCGCAAGAAGTTCTTTTCTGGTGTTATTTTCGACTGGCTCTAATTTTGACTCAAAGGTATGTTTCCGAAATGTAAATTCGCTAGACTTTTTAGGCGTTCGCTTTCTTTTCCGGGGATTATTAAATCTGTCCCACACGCATTTTTTTGAGGTTGATCTTAGAGTGCCGTCCTTCTTTTTAGCAGTGAGATCAGAAAGGGCATACATAAATGCACCAATATGGATACATGCTTCTCCGCTCCTGAAAATATATAAACATAATAATTAGACATACTTTCAAACTGCACTTTTTTTTTTGCTCGAGCATCTAAATTTTGATGAAAATTTCCCAGAAACTGGTCCATCCCGAGAATAGCTTGTGACCAGTATATAGATCTATGAAAATGATTGGTATAATGCCGATTCGGGGATCGTAACTACTAGTTCTTCTTGAATGCTCTGAGGGTTTATGAGTACATTCGTACACCTCACAACCCAGAGGGTAAATATAGCTGGGAGTTGGATTATTGCAACTAGGATTGTAACAGAGGCATGTCTCTTGATAAATTATTTATAACCTCGTTTCAATATTGCAAGAACTTATATGAAAAACTGTGTACACTCACCCGGCTGTGCAATTACATTCCGCTGAATGAACCTGTCCAGTGACCTTTGACAGACAGAGCCACACACTGTGATCTGGGTTTTCTTTCACATTTGCACTCGGTAGTGATGGTAATACTTTGCATTTAACAAAACAATGTTCCCATTTGTCACTTATGTCATGGTACAAAATACTGTGTTTATGTCTGTAAACATAATACAATTTTTTGATCTCAATTGTTTTTGTGTGTTCATTTTCAGCACAAAATAATTGTAGATGTCACTATCTATTAATGTAGGAAAGTCCATTAAGTCACTACTCAACGTTTTTAATACATCTGGATGTGGCAGCTTTTCACCGAGTGGCGTAAAAAGTTTTTCTGTTTTCCTTTTTTCATAATTTACTTCCGCATTCCTGTGCAGCTGTCGATCATTTAATCCTAGCTTTTGTACGCCTTTTGTCCTCAAGACAAGTTCATTCTTATTCCCTGACACATAATGATTATGAAATCGTAAATAATCCTTCAATTGTGCAACACTTAATTTGTCAATTTCGATGTCAGACAGATAACGATCGTTTTCTTTCTCATTCGACGCCATTGTTACTGGAAATCAATACTACCCAGCGATTCAATCGCACATTCTCGGCCCTTTCCGTCAAACATCGGATAAGTATTATGATAATCTGCGAGGGGTACCGAATGCCAGCGATTGAGAACCTCCAATTCCGGAGAATACTCAGGGGAGATATGCGACTTTCCGAAAAGGGCTCAGTGGCCTCCCTTATTCTAGAAGATGCCCAAGGGAAGTAACTGCCGTGAGGAGTTTGATCTAAAGTTTGCGAATGGGAGATATAGGCCCGACAATTCGAGTAAAATTACATACGCAAATTTGAATTAAAAAATAGTCATGAGGATGTTAAGCAGCCTTTTATTAAGTGGGTCTTCAACTGTCGGGTCCAAGTGCCCGATAATCGACTTTGGGACCCGACAATCGACTAAAGACCCAACAATACGGCGGTAAAATGGACGTTTGACCCACCATTTTACCCAATCTGAAACTATATATATATATATATATATATATATATATATATATATATATATATATATATATATATATATATATATATATATATATATATATATATATATATATATTAAACGTTTTTCGTAGTGTTTTATAAAATGTGTACATTTTAAGCATAAGTATTGTATATTCATGTTCTTTAATAGACTCCTGTTGATTACAAAGTTCCTAGATTAAGCGCAATCTCTGGCAGTGAACTTTAATTACTGAAATTGTTCTCAATTTGCGATAAACTAAACTTTATTTTCAATCGATCTAGTAATAATGCATTAAGGACACAATTTCCTATATAAATAACACTTTAATTCAATTACATACACCTGTTAAACGGAAGTGTTATGTGCAAATTTTCGTAATTAACATTTATTGACAATGGTATGCTATGTATTCATATTATTGTTTTACATTGCGTTTTCTAGTACATAAATCTGTTTAAAACACAGCACAAACGAAGTTATTGCGAAATACAACTAAAACATGTTAACATGTGTAAATGGATTAAACTCGTTGTATAAAGGGTACAAATTCAATGGGTAATGTGTAAAGAAGTGTATTTGTTTCTAATCGTATGTTCAGATGTTTAATATTAGACTTGTGTTTTTCGTTTCTTTAAACTTAATGAACAATAAACCAAATGTGCGTATGATACCTGCATTTTATGATGAATAAAACATTGGGTATCGATTTTAACATGCTATTATGCGAAAAAATCAAATCAACTACAAACACATTTACATAAGTGAGTGCAGCTCAAGGATACAGAGGTGGAGTTAAAAACACAGCAAAGTGGCCTGCCAAATGTTGTTTGAAGCATTAATAACGTACACAAATCACTTTAAAATTCATGTAGTGAAATATTCTGTTTTGTTAATAGCCTGGCGGCGTAAGTTATTGTTTTATGAACAAACTTGACGAGCATTACAAAATATTTTTGCTAAAATTGGCCTTTTTGTAACAATTTTCGGGAAAAAGTGTGTGCAGAAATGTAAACATGTAGGCCCAAGGACATCTGAGAACTATACATTAGTATACCTTATTTTAACCTTTTTTTGGAAAAAAATATCACTTATTACTGAGATTATTGTGATGTCAAAAAGACAATTTCTTAAAATCAACACTGTCACAATAGCAGACGTATTCTAAAGTAGAAAAGGAATAGATGTACAGATATTTAAACAAAATTTCGTGTTAACTCACATGTATACAGTGTATCTAGATGTATATGGAACCGTTTTAGTATGTCGTTGTCATCAATAATTAATGTCAATATTTTTTAGGAATACAAAATGATACAGTTTGAAACCCAATCGTATAATACTAACGTAGCGCAAAAAAAGAATTATATTAGTTTTTTTAATCCGCATGCAACAAATATATCAGCATATAATAGCTTCAAAACATGGTGAAATACAGTAATACACATAATGTCATGAAGTATTTTGATTAAAGTAATGCATATAACTCATATATACATTACTATGAGTATGAATTTGGCGAATATTTAAAGCCTTTGATATAAACTTGTCTAACTTGACAATTTAACTTTTATTTTTTGGAGTTAATAATTGCGGGAATTTTATCAAGCTAGGTCTGACTCAACCAGACTAAATTCTCAGGTTATGTGCACATTTGCGTACTTTCGTAATCGCTCTTGTTGTCACAGTCTTCTCTTAATAAGATACATGCGTTCTTTACAATAAGAATCCTACTATCATTAATATCTCGTTTACACTATTGTAAGTATGTATTGATAACTCTGTGTTTAAACAAAAATATCTAATTGATTTGTGAGTTATAAGACCACACATAATTAAATCTGTATACTTCCATACGTCACAGGTGGTTAGCGTGTGGCTATGATAATAATTAGTGAAAACATTTTTTGGAATGATAAATAATCATATTATAACGAAAAATCAACTTTTCTATGAAAATTCACTATCGTTTTATATATAACAAGGTATCCAACTCGAAATCATCCGAAAACGGGGTGCATCGTTTTGAACAGCCATTACTAAATAAATTTTGCAGCGATTTTCATTAACCCGGTCTTATTCAACGCAGAAATGAATTTCCTTTCAGGAAATGTATATATCTTGTTATATTTCTACAGATGCTGGGTCAAATTTTAAGAAATAACGCTATACACAATTCGCTTGACCCAGTTGTGATCGATCAGACCGTATTTATGAATGAAATCTCCAATTGTAAAGACACACCTCCGCATTGAACCAATGAAATCACTCGTGTGTTTAAAATGTCAGTTAGTTGAAATGTATGTAAAAAAAGGTTTCAAAATGCGCTGGACAGTTAGTTTTGATGCATAATGCAACGGCAAGCACGGTAAGAATGTTTTTTCATACGTTTTATTGAATTATGGTATCGAGGTTCGTGAACTTTGCAGGGAAAATGCCCTTAACTCCGTAAAGATTTCAGTCATGTATACGGTCTGATCGATCACAACTGGATCACGCGAGTTGTGTATCGTGTTATTTCTTAAAAGTTGACCCAGTATTTGTAAAAATATTGCAAGACATATAGAAAGGAAATTTATTTCTGCGTTGACCAATATCGTGAAAATCGCTGCAAAATTGATGAAGTAATGGCTGTTTAAAACGATGCACCCCGTTTTCGGATGATTTCGAGTTGGATACCTTGTTATAAATATATTTGATAGTGAAATGTTTTTTTTAGAAAAGTTGATTTTTCGTTATAATATGATTATTTATCATTCCAAAAGATGTTTTCACTAATAATTATCATAGCCACACGCTAACCACCTGTGCCATACGTCACCTCATTACGTTTGGTTGCTCCTTGTTAACGGAATACAATTATTATGGTGTTCGGTATGACGATTACCAGACAACATACGTTACAATAATCATTTAAACGATAAATATACATTTGTAGATTTTCCAGCGTTTTGCCTATTACAGCCATATCGTATGCAAGAAGTAGTAGAAGTAAACATATGACTTATATATTTATTCCCGCATAATATTTACTTTGTTTAACCAGTTCAAGATCGCCTAAGAAAAGAGAAAAAAGTATCGGCGATTGTATGTCCCACTGGTTAAGCCGCTACTACTTTTTAAAAATATTCCGAGAATGTGTTGCAATGTCTAACACCACATTTGACTGATTGTTACGGCGTATAATTCGCAACATTTTGCCGTCGTCATTTGAATTCTATAACTTTAATTGTAATTTTAATTTATATAGAATACATTCGAATTTTCATATCAACGAAACAACAATATAATCGTTTATTCATATTTACATATTTAACAATAACAGAATGGAGTATGTAGACTGCATTTGTAGTTGACCTACCTTGTCTAAACCCAATCTTCGCGTCCTAGATAACATTATTGTTTTCACATTGCGTCGATATTCGCTGTTTGAATATACATGTTAACACTTTTGCAAAGTTACGTAATAAGGTAATGCATCTATAATAACTAGGATCGAATATATCACCCTTCTTATGTATAGGGATTATAACCCTTTAGTACAAGCTGACGGGAATATGCCTTTATTTATAAATCATGTTAAATTTTTAGTAATTTAAACTGCAAAAGTAACACAGTTTTATATAAAATATTCGTTTAGAAACTTATCTACACCAAGCGATTCACATTTCATTAAGAGGGAAATAGCTTTAATTACTTCAGTATATGTTATTTGGAAATCAAGGTCGCCTTACACATTTTTGAGATTGTCGAAGTTATGGTTCCATTAACATTCTTCGGAACAAGTAGTATTAGTATGGTTTTTATCTGAAAATATTTGCTGGAAATGCTTCTTAAAATCAATACGCATTATTACCATTATACAATGTTATTTTCTGTTTATTCCGTTTAAGATCTTCGAATTGTTAACAGGATTGTATAATGTATGTCTTACGCTGTTGTTTTCATATTATATAAAAAAATAAACTTGTTTTTTCAATAGCATATTGTCGTATATATGCAAGGCATCTTTATACGACCGCGTCTCTTCTCTACATTCTTGATCTAACCATTTATCGCTATCCAATACAGTGTGGCGTTCAAATTGTGGATTTATAATGCATTTTATATAATAATGGTAAGCCAAATCTCTTACAATATTGA
>NC_068360.1:61809001-61819001 GCF_020536995.1 Dreissena polymorpha | reverse complement strand
TAAACTCATTATTTCGCATTTTAAATGTATGTTTGCATATGTTTACACTTGTTGATCAACCGTTCACTGTACTTGTCTTATCACTTGTCTTGGTAAAAATTACTGATTTGCACAGCGTACATTTTTTTGCGATTTATGACGTACTGTTTGCAGACGTTATTTAAACATTTAGCCTTTAATACAGACACTATGTAGTTGTAAATGGTGTGAAGTGAGAGGGGTCGAATATTTTCCAGCAATTACTATTACAAATTCATCTAAAATAATGTTGTAAACAATGAAAATGTAACACAAAAGGTTATAGTATACACATATTTGATTTGGGATAAGTTACAATATATTGGGTACTTCAGTTTTTTCCTATCTCACAGTTTTATTTTTCATTAGAGTTGAATCGCATTGCAATCTTAGTACCTAATGATTAACAGTCGAGAATAAATGCCTCCTTTACTTGATGTCCTTTCCGGTGACATTTCGAACAATCCCGCAGTCTGGATCGAACCCGCGATCTCTATACTCACTATACCATGATTAAGTACACGTGTGCGTTAAGTGTACGTGTTCACGTTTGGAAATGCAAGACGAAGGAACAAACCCTGTTTACATCTGTTTTATTACCAGACCCTATGGAAGAGCAGGTTAAAGCGACCTTGTCAACTCGATGTCAAACGGCAGGGTAGTTGTGTTTGTTAAACCATTGGCTATTATGTCAGGTTTTAATCATGAAAAAAGTGGGTACTATTGTGGCAGGTATTTCTTATGCATTTATGTATTAAACATAATAAAGAGCTTTTCATCGGTATTTATTTATGTTTAAATTACTAGATTAACATCAGATTATTTCAATAGAAGTTAGTAAAATATAGGGACCGTCTATGATGCAATATGCGCGCATTACAACCCCGCAGCCTGATATAAATAAAACGGACACACAGGAAATAAATCGAATAACTTGATAAATCCTATGTTATCTGATACTGAGTTTGTCACTTATTTGCCACATTGCAGTTGCAACTCTATGTTACATTAAGTGTTTAGTATTAAAAAAAGCCATCAGGGGAAACTTCGCCAAGCTATTGTGATACAAAACTTAAAACTGGAACATATTTATGATTAAAACAGTCATTTGATAAAACACAATAGTGTTATGCGATAAACGATATATGCGTTTATCAAGTTAAATTTCTAAATATATTCAGCCAATTAAGGGGATGTGTTGTGTCAGTATTTTGTATAAATACACGTCACGAAATTTCCGATTTCTTCCAGTTGTATGGACAAAATACAACTGATGGTGAACGTCAAATACCGTCGCAATCGAGGTTATGGTCCTAATCTGACATGAAAATAAGCAAACCATTGTGTCTGGGGCCAAACCTTTTACTTCATTGGGCAGATTTCATTAAATATTCGTATAAGTGTATATATGTGTACCAGGATCTTGCACTTCAATTTGCAATGTCAACTTTTTGTTATTAACTGTTTCGACTTAAAAACACCTTTTTAGCTAGTTTCGAACTGTATCGAGGTTTATCTCTAATACAATATCAGCCACAGCCATAAAACATACACAAGTTGTTCTCGGTTATCCGCGGATGATTTACATGCAAGTTTCATAACTTTGAGGCAACATCAAGGTCACATATTGACGTAAAAGATCATAAACTTGATGAATTATTCATACATTAACCATAACTTCGCTATGAATTTCGAGCTTCTGTAATAACGTTGTACAATTGTTCTCCTTTATCTGGCTGTGTGTCACAGATAGGACTTAGGTCTCTTGGGTCACTGAGGTCAAATGTTACATAATTATTTTGATTAAATAGGCCTTAATTTTAAGGATTTTACCATACATCAAGAGATTTTAAAATGTCCATATGTAAGTGTTCATCGTTATCTGGCAATAATACAGATGCATAACAAATGTCGGTATGGCTAAGGTCATAGTCACACAAAATTCGTTGCAAACCGCGTTTTAAAAGCATAGTTATTGTCATTTCTTCCTTTAAAATAAATTTTAATTAGCTATTTACTATCCTCAGTATATTGTCTGCAGCAAAACCATTACAGGTACAAATGATTTAAAAAACATAATAAAGAAAAGACACAATCCTTAACTTACACAATTTCTTTTAGGTCTACAACATCCATATACAAAATGTATTGTGCTTTTTATGCAAATATTGATCAATAATAACAACCACTAAACCATTTTAGAATGTCGGACAGTTTTTTTGCACAAGCAAAAATTCACTTATATGGCCACACAGATTTAGTTACATATGGTCTAAAAGTTCATGTTTTAATTAATTTTGAGAATTTAACAAAGAAACATACCTATATCGATGTTATGTATTTTATTTAATATGGTTTCGAAATCTTAAGAGGATTTTCAATTATAAAACGCTTCCTAATGAATCGACAAGCGTCATCGAATCTGTCTCCATTGTTCGGTACGTAATAACAGCTAAACGAATACTCCGCAAATGCTTTTAAACAAGTACTCAATCATTGAGGTATAATAGGAGACCAAAGATAGGAATCTCCCTTAAACTGTAAACAGAAACAGATGATTGGACATATGTACATTCGGGACAATGCCGATCTTTATCTTTTAAGGAAGATATTCATAGATCCAATAAAGTGTTTTATGCTTCAATAAAAGTCTGTTAAATGGTTTAAAAAAATCACGTTCTGATATCATTGCAATTAGCCGATAAAGTTGATTTATTAAATTTCGTCATAAACTTCGAACTGAGCACAATATCATACATGAACATTAATATTTTATATCTATTTCATTGGCAATCGTGAATATTTGTCATCGCAAGTATGACTTTAGCAAAGTTGAGATCACGAGGTTCAGCTGTATGTTGTACCCTCAAATAGTACATATCAAACCGATGCAGCCATAAGAACAAAGAAAGACGCCCTTTAAGTATGGCCGCGACCGATTGTCAAACAAACTGAAAAAGCTTCCATTGCACAGTAATGCTTTTATATCTAAATATATATCTTAAAATACAACTGTAACAGCAGTATGAGGTACAAGAGTTTATCCATATTTCTTAAACATGTTTTTAACAATTTTTTTAAAGATTACAATAAGACATTAACACTGACACATCGCAAAGACCGATGCTGCATTTGGTCTACATATTTGCCTCAACAAGCTGCAAACTGATCTTTACAACACACACGCGACGACTGCCATGATGATATTGTTTTATTTTGAAATGGTAAGAGTGTGCATGTTATTTGCGTAAGAGTAATTCGTATTGAATTTGTTTTTCACAGTTTTTTCGTCATCCAATGGTATACTCACGTGTAAACCATTTCCACCAACATGGTATTTCTATGAGAAATAACTTATTTAAACAACGAACTACAAATATACATCATAAATCTTTGTCGGAAGAATGCTTTGTTTTTGTATCTGGATATTTCTGGATATTTCTTGTTATTTCTGCCTTAACATCGAGCATGGGTATTCTCAGTCTTCATTAGTAGAGGATTTCTTTAGAGGTTGTGTTAATGTCAATCAGGGATATCGTTTGGTAAAACGTTGTTCATAGTTATATACAAAAGTATTGGTTTGTGCTTTAGTGTATTTTTTTTTATTCCTTCAATACTTCAAGTTAACTTTCAAGACCAAAAAAACGTTTATACTCAATTCTATTTTTATGGCAACAGCTTTATAAAAAAAATATCACATTTGCACGAATACAATTTTTTAAACATAGCAACCGCTTAAAATCCTGTATCCAAACGCGTTTTTTTTTTGTTTTACTGATAACTAATAAACACGACCGTTCACATAATAATTAAGTTTTAATGATTAAGTAATGATTGGTATTTTCGGCGCCTAACATTTTTGTGAAAAGTGTACATGCAAATATGTCAAAGCATTACATTTACACATCCTACTTCACGATATCAATAGATACATAACACGACCAGTAAGGTGTTGAAAACGGGTAATCATTAAATCGAGAAAGAAAGAAAACTCAATTTTAAAAGATTAACCGTACAATTGACTCAAGTGATCTCTACCACAAAAAGAGATATACCTGGATTGTACCTGAGAATAAACTGCTACATTTATCAGTAATGTTAAAGGCAGTAAAAAAAATCACACAGGAATTTATGATTCGATACAATTTAGTTATTTGCTAATATGCTTAAATGTTTTAATTCCTTATACTATTTCCGTTGCCTATATTGCTTTTCCTTCTTTATAATTAAATGTGAAATACACTAGATTGGTTATATTGTCAGTTGTTTATGTTAGCGATGTATTTGACAAATTCTCACCTTGCGAAAATATAAATCAAAGTGTAAGCAGTGGTATAAAAGCTTGCATGCTCAGCATTGACAGATTATGTGTACCGTTCATTTAGATGGAATCTATGGAAATACGAACACATACAATTGTGAAGCCGTTTTCTGTGTATATGGTATATTTGATTAATTTGATTAATTTGAGAGTTTGCTTTTGAGTATGTGGTTAGAACGCAATCTGGTAAAACCTTCTACTTCTATCAAAACTTCCATTGAAAGGAACACATGTTAAAAGAGATACAAGCATATGTTCACATGATAAGTGCTTAATCAATGCCACGTTATTAATTCATACCCCAGCCATATATGTAAATGAATGTATGAATATATGAATGTTCTCTAAACAAAGCATGTTTATTGGGTTTTAAAACGGATTTTCAAAACGTATCGGTCTTTATTTTGGAGGAATTAGGCGAGCATGGCAGTGTGCGGCTTGAAACGTCTTTTTCTTCGTAGCGATATGGGGTATCAAGCCATAATATGTATTGATATAATTGACTCTAAAGTTATAGTGAAAATACGAGACTTTCTTTTTCTGAAAAAATTTTCTCAACGGAAATTTTATTTCTAATTCGCTGCACATTTTCTAAAAAAAGTGTTTACTACAACATTGCGAGTTGTTCAATTTTCAATAACTGATAAAACTTTTGAACAAGCTAACTTTTCGAAACCTTAACCGCTTTTCATGTATAGTGAAATCATGTGAACCATTCATTTAGGTTAAAACAAAAAGAATCAGTTTCTGTAATCAATATAACATTCAATGACGTTGTAAGTTGTAGGTTTTATTTCCTTGATTTACATTGTTTACAGATGTAGCAAAATTGCAAAATTGCAAAAGTACACCATCACCAAATATTTCATATTTGTAATTAGTATTGATATATTCATTATATTGCGTGCTTCATGTGTCGGACTTTTAATTAAATTGTATAGACATGAAACCAACTTGATACTTCAACATTTATAAGAGACCAAATAATGGGCGTATGCTTCAAAGCAATAACTAATACTCATTTTAATGTCGCTTTTATATTATAAAGCGAGTATATAAACATTGGTAGATCCTATACAATTGAATGTGTATAGCAAACCAACGGTCGTGCAACCCTTATTATAGGGCTCTTTATTTTACCATATAAATGACCCTCTACTCGTTGAACATTTACAAACCCTGATTTATTATTCAATGTTTTTCGTGTTGTGTATACTTTGATTGTTTTAAAACCATACTCTATATGCCGTAGGGAGAAAATGTTGGATTTCTGTTAACGTTGGAATAAGCAAATCTAACAGAGATGTGATTTATAATTCCTATAGTCGGTGTGAAAAGATATTCCATGACAAGCTGATAGTGTTTGATTACAATATAAGCAGTAACTGTTGTGTGCGTATATATGTGTATATATGTACATGTATATCTATGTTTCTTTTGAAGCAAAGACTACTTATACAGTTCATTATTTTCTTTGTTTTATTATATCCAAAACATATGTATTTTTATTGACATATTTTTCTGCTAATAAGTACTGCCATATAATTTTACAACAATATGTAAACGAACAAAAATGTCATCCTTGAAGACATTATGTAAGAAGTGCAAGGTATGTACTTTTCAGACAGTGTAAGACACGTATGTTTACGTGGTTCACCTAGGTTTAGGTAATTTGCTTTCATGGTTATTAATAAAATCGATGGTCAATAGGTTGAATGTCACAAAAAGGAAATGGCACTAACAGTAGTTTTTTTCATTTCTGAACGATATTTTTGAGAAAGTTTTGATGTACAATAGTTTGGTCGTTTGTTATCAGGAAAATACTCTTATTTATTTCGAGGACACCTGTAAAAAATACAAGGTAAGATGATCACACATATTCACACATATTCGTCTAATCAATACTTGGAAGCAACGTTGAGTTTGAAGTCCTACCAACGAAGATCAAGGTCACATGAGCTCTAGTCATGAAATCGTTTTCCGCTCGATATCTATTTGACCGATAATCATCTTTTTGTGGTATTCGGGTTACTTGGCAGAACTTTATTTCGTCTATTGATTCTGAGGTCCATATGTCATAGGTCTAGGTCAAATGAGATTTAACTTTTGGATTTTGCTCATTTTATTGAGAACGCGTTGACCAGTGATCATGCAAATAAGTACATAAGTTTTTTGCGAGAAACCTCTGACATCTGGTGATTTTGATGATCAGGTCAAAGACTAACGTCACTTGTTATTTCCACATATAGTTTGTATTTGCACAATGAATACAGAATAATTTGACCTATGATCATCTTAACTGGTATGTTTTTTACTTGGTAGGGCAAAACTATTTTTTTTATTGATTTTGAGGTCAACATTTCGAAGTGCACATGAGATATGTAACAGGCAATTTGTTTTCGCTATATCTAAAGAACGCTTTTACCTACGATTATGCAAGTATTGTATAGTGGTTACTTGGGACAAAAGGAAAATGTGTATTTGAAATGAAGGTCATTAATACCATAGGCTTGAAAAATGAAAACTGTTTCAGCATATTATCAAGAGAACACACAGGATTATATACATAATTATACTTGTGTGTCTTTACGAAGGATGATCCATTCTGCTTTTCAGATAAAGAGATCAGGCTTCAAGATCATAGGATCATTAGATATTCTAACACCTCTTTATAATTACACATTAAGATTTATGTGCCGAAAGTCTTGTTACATAACTGTTTTACTAAAAGATCTCGTTTTTGTCGAGAACAACAAACAATCATAAAAATAAAGCAAAACCAAAATATTTACTTTTTATTTTATCATAGTATCTTTATCAAATCATAAACTGTGGAACAGTGTTCATGTTAAAAGTGTTCAAGGACATCCAGGGAGGAACAGCTGTATCCTGTTTTTATCGAACAGTTATTGTTTTCACAATTAACAATAACACGTCGTGACTTAAAAGGAAGAAATATTGTTTCCGTAAGCATTTCTTTATAAGACCTTCATTGTGATACGATTTAGTCATTACATTAATATTGTTTTGTATCCCCGTCAAGTTAAGTATCTGTAATCGAACTTCAGAAATTGACATTTATATTTCACAAATTAAGCCACATCACGCGTTCATTATTATAAGTTAGATAGCTATTTTTTATCATACGATAAACATTTGAATATTTCTAAATGGTCCGAGCTTCGAATGACAGTATTAACTCAATGTTGATTATCAAATAAAAAAGTGTATGTATAATTAGAATGTCTTTCCATTTTGTAAACCGCTGATATGCATTCCCATCGTCTGCATAATTTGTGATGTCAAGATTCCCCAAACACTTAAATAATTCAGTAGAAAAATTACAGCAACACGTATTTTATTAATTTTTAAAATGTTCTTTATTCACACTTTCATTCATTGCAATTTATGTTACAATTTCACAGGCAAAGAGTTGTTTCTGTTAAAATGTGATTAACGTTTAGCTTATTATATTGACACATTCATATTATTATGAAGTAAGTATTTGTAGTTACTGAACAGAAAACGCCATCAGTTCGGTTAATTTAAAAGAACACAACACTTAAATTGTTAACACTAAAATACACCGCTGACCAGTGGCCCTTTTTGTATGTACACATGTAAGTGGTTGACATGACATGTTGACGGATGTTTGTGTGTAACAAATATACAATAATATATTTGTACTCAACATTTTGTCAATAACTCATGCATCATCCATATTAACAATTTATCATTACGAGTATTTGTGAGCTTAACTAATCCCCGAAGTTGTTCGGTGTGTGCATTTGCTTTGATAGAAACGATTATAATAGCAATTCTTCATGATAGAAAAAAAAACTGAAAGCAAATATGCTGTTCGATATATACAACATTTTCTAGAAACTTTGACAAAAGGCTTTTGAATCATTAGTTGGTGTCTTGCCTGTAATCTAAATGCATTTGTGAAACAATACTCACTAATAATTTTCAAAACACGGTTGTCATGGTCGTCTTCACAAAAGTTGTCCTCTAAAAATCAGATTGGTTTAGTGCCGTCAGCAGTGAAAATAAAAGTAGTCTATACGTCAATAGAGTTAATGTATATTTCATGAAATCTGTTTAGGTTTTACAAGTAGCTTGTTGTATGAGGAATAAAAAACAAAAATGAAACACTATGAGTTAAACAAAACATGTCATTTCAGAAAATATTCCATAACTTCGATCATTTCTTGACACTGCTATAAGGGTTATCATCGGGCGAAGTATTCTTTATGGATCCACTTAAATAAAAAATTGATTAATGCATACGTTGTATTTAAGTGTATTCAAATAGGAATTATGATTCAAAACCAATAGTGTAAATCGCACTCTTATCTACTCGTATTTGAATGTATGCGCGTTCAAACAATTTTCCATCATCATTAAAATACATACTTACCTTTCATCACTCGTGTTGTTACCTGCAAACAAAAATTAGTTGTTAAATGAATAGCATGTAACAAGAGTTTTATTCTATGTATTGCTCCGTTTGAAAACAATCATCTGACAGTGTGTAATATAAGTGTATTTACTGTACATTGATCCAGTAGATAGTAGGTAGGTATGTAATGTCTTTTAAATGCGTTATATCCATATTTTAATATTATTTTCTTCTGCTTTCATTAAGGGATCATTGGTTTAGTGTATTTTACAACGATCCATCACCTAATTAATAGTATTTCCTAAATATTACTGTGTATGTCCCCTTTTAAAATAGGTCATAACGTATGAAGTAAGCATTAACAAGTCTTAGATGTCTAAGCTATACCTTTCTTGTTCTTCTTGTTGACTTTGCTGTATGGTGGATCAACTGAACTGGAACATGCTGGTGCTGGTGGCACAGCTCTGCAAAAGAAATATGTTAACCATTTAATGATTCGTGACATGTATACGGCAATCGTTATGTTTGCCCAAGCACATGTGTTATGAAATCAGTAAAAAAAATGTCAGCTTCAATGAATCAAGTTCTTGTTTTAGTTAAGGACAATGTGCCAACATCTAGAAGAACATAGACGAAATAAAGCAGAATTACGATTATTGAGTATAAGCATCGTATTGTAATGAATCGTGTTATATATGAATGCGTGCTAACAGTGAACAGCGAAATTCACACTTACTGATTCCAGTCATCGGTCACAATACCTGAAAAAGAACAATTGCTGTTAACAATTACGCGCACATTACATGGTAAGATGACAAAGTACGTTTACAGAATGTTCTTGCAATATCACGTCGATTTGTTAAGACAATTATAGGAATAAATAAGAAATTTGTAAATAACACGTCTGTGTACACCATTACTGGATTAGTTCAGGTCAGAAGAGTTAGAGAAACAATTAAAAACAAATAGTATGAAAAGATCTAAAGCGTTCAATAGTTTTCTTATTTATGATGATTCTGAAAGCATAGTTATATTTTATCGATATTACCTCTTATTTTCTTCTTTTCCACTACGGAATACAATGGGTCAACTGTGTTTGAATCGCAATCGACGGCAAACGTTGTTGTTTCGGCATTTATATATTTCTTCCTCACCGTTAAGTACCCCGGAATGACGTGTGTCCTAATTAGATGCATTGTTTGTTTTTTGTTTACTATTGAGTAAAGCGGATCGTCCTCACTTTCACTTTTGTAGCCGTA
>NC_068360.1:61794001-61804001 GCF_020536995.1 Dreissena polymorpha | reverse complement strand
AAATCCGTCTCTTATGCGCTTTACAACTTAAAAATAATCGCATTTGTCGAAATGGACGTATACGTCTAGAAATCCTACTTTCGGTTTTAAAAGCGGTGCCGTTTGAATAATAATAAATTACTTGCTGACTAGGCTATAAATTTAATTTTATATATCTCAATTAGAATATATCTTGTTGTTACAAGGTAGAAATCCGTCCTTTTTGCGCTTTAAAACTTTAAAATAATCGCGTTGGTCGAAATGTACGTATACTTATAGAAATCCTACTTTTGGTTTTAAAATTAAAAAAAAATAAAGATTTACTTGCTAACTAGGCTATAGATTTAATGACAATTCTGCGCATTTTCAAATTGCATGTATTTGTATTGATTAACATGTACTTCATTTCAAGGTGTGTGGCTTTAATGTTGGAAGCCATATATGAAGTACGTCATGGGTAGAAACTGTTAATATCATATAGATGTACATGTTTACACAATCACTTTTTAAGGTACATATTTTATTTATTTGAATATTAAGGATTTTTACATTTTTTTCAGCGAGTGTTCTCCAGACACCAAATACGAAATGTACAAAGCAGAATGTATGCCAGGCCATTTTTCACTGTCTAAAATATGCCCCTGACAGAAGAGGAGGTGGGGGGAGAAAGTGATAGGAAAATTTGAAAAACAACTACACACAAACCCTTTTTCACTTGAAAATGTATAATAGTATGCTTGATGAAGCTGTTTTTGTCATTTTCTGATATATTTGAATTGTATGTAAAAACGGCATAAGTACATAACAATGGCATTTTTTTCCTTTTTTTGAATTCAGTGACATGTATTTTATAATAATCTACAATTGTTTGCAACTTTAATACATTTAGTCGATTGCAAAAATAGTCAGTTTTGCACTTAAAATGATTTCTCACACTATCAAGGCTTTTAAATTAAAACGCGGTACACTGATGTAATTATCTAGTTATGATTATTTGGACAAAAAACTCTAGGATCTACAGCCTAGTTGAAGATTGCATGCTTATTGCTACCTTACTGTAGGAGCTTTTCATATTTTGGTGTATTTTTTCCAAAAGTAAATATTCAAGAGCTAAAACTTGCTTAATTATTTAAATCTTTATTTTCCAACACTAGTCAATCAACTGTGTTACAGAGCCAGTTGTTTAAATTGGTACTTTATTCAAACATATGAGATTTCAAACACATAACTCTGTTATGAAAAAGGAGCCCTTTGGGAATGGAGTTGAATTAGAACTTCTTGTTTATTAAAAGACGAAATTCTTAGCACTTTAGTGTTTTCATGAAAAAAGCCACTCGCTTAGAATATGGCAAGACATTCAAAATATTGACTATTCTGATGTTACAAACATAGAGACAATCTTAAGTTCAATCTAAGAATTGTGAAGTTTGAACACACCTGGCTTTATTACTAGTTTATCCATAAAATGTAATGTATATACTACATTGAAAATGTTTTAATACGATTACTTCATAAACAGTTGTTATGGTACGTAACATTTACAGCCTGAAAAAAAACTGTGTACATATTGGATAATTAATTGTTAATTTTGATATAGACAATGTTAATTTGTTGTTGCTCTTTGAATATGTCCTACGACTGCTAATAAAATGGGCGTGATTTGTCTCTTTGACAAAGTATGTTTAAATGTTTAACGTCAGTATGTAAATTTATAATTTCAGAAAAAAAGGTAAAACATGTGCTTGTTTATATTGTAAATAAAATTTGTTTCATATTTCAATGTATTCTGTTATTGTATTGATTTCTATAACCTTACGTGCTTACTTATGTATTATTTGGCTCCATGGCAGCAGGTGGCAATTTAAACATATTGACAAAGACTATAGGAATGAGCATTGCATTTGGATTTTTGTTTGAAGTCAGTTAAATGGTCGAGTATTGGTTGAAAAAAGGCCTAGTTTGCGGGTAATATTATAGTCAAGAAACTGGTCGGTATTTTGGTCACGATTATTGTCGGGAAAGTGGTTAATTTGGTTGCAAAAATTGTCGAGAAAATGGTTGGAAAAAATGGTCGGGTTTTTGGTCCAAAAGTGGTCAGGAAAGTGGTTGATTTGGTTGGGAAAACGGTCGGGTTTTTGGTCGGAACAAGTCAGATTTCGTTAGAAAAATGGTCGAAAACCAAAGTCGGGATGACGTCGGACAATGACGTCTAAACAACTTTCAAATCCGACCATAAGTCTAACGGTCATCCGTCGTCGGAACCCGACATTAACCTGACGTCCGTCGGACGTCTTGTGTCTGCTGGGATCAGCATATACACATTACAATGGCAGTACATGCACATCACTATGAATTATTTTTACCTATTGATTGTCTGCCACCAATACATATTGTATTTAAATGTAGAATACAAAGAACCATATCTTATTACGAAAAAAACAAACACTCGACGGGCAGCTTATTCCGCGGAATATTTTTAAGATTCCATTTGGATTCACATAATAAAATGTAAAAAAGGTATGAAATAAAACGGGCATTATATTACTGCGCCTCTCGAATGACTTGACACAACCAAATCGACTCATAAACATCATGAGTGAAAGCAAATCATATTCAAGAGGTTTATTGCATGTTGTATGTTTGCAAAACCCCGAATAATTACCGGCCATTGATCAAATTAAATGAATCCAGACAACAATTGAAAAAAAAGGTTATAACAATGTAAGTCAATTGTTTGTTACTTCTAGTCTTTGTAGTTAAACTAGTAAAACGTACTATCTATACCTCTCAAGCACGAAAGCAGTTTCTTTCTGTATATAAGAACAATGAGTCCAATGTCGAACAACACAAACGGTCCGGCAATCATTAGAGATATCTGAGTAACTGTAAGCAATACAAATCTTTAATGACTAAACAAAAACATTGAAGTTAACATCATACAATTACAAAAAGTGTTGCATACACTTGACGATATGTATGGTGCGCTTGCAGAAAATTCTAAAGTATAATCATAAATACTGATACCTTAATGCTGCTGCAAGTTATGAATATTTATTTTATTGGTTTCGCAAAATGCTCGAGCTTTTATGTTTGAAAAATCGACAATGCCTTTTTATGTTTAATGCGCTTTTCAATAAGTGCTCATTTAGCAGGAAATTTTGCGTCGGACTGCATTACATAACGATTCAGACACGAAATAAAACGCTTTTGAAGTTTCCAATTATATATTCTCGTTTACTTACTGTCATGTTTCGTAGGAGATTCCCCTTGTTCGTTGTTCTCTGTAGTGATTGAGTTGTGCGTAGCAGTGACTGATACTATTTCTGTTGTGATGCTGTTTTCTGTTCCTATAACAATCACAACAGATGATTTGTATACGAATTATTATTAAATGAAAACATAATAAAAGAAGTTTGATATACGAATTATTAAAATGTTATTCAAAATAAGCAACAACCCATGAACAATTAACAACAAGTTAACAGTTTAAAGAAGTATCCGTTTTCATATGCCACAATTTGACATTTAATAAACGTTAATTAATTTTATGGTCGATAAACATACAATTTTAAGGAGGTTTTAGAATTATGTGACAATGTTAAAATGTCTAACCTGCCTTCTTTGTCAGCATTTCCACAGTCCCAGTAACTGTGCTTTTTTCATTCTCCAGATTGACAGTCATTATGCTTGTATCGGTGTTTATATGCGTTGCCGTTTGTGCTGTCGTTGAACATTCGTTGTTATCTATAACGCAAACAAATCAAATGATAACTGGAACATAACAATCGTATTTCATCCTACAATAAACCACTAGAAATTCGTTTATAAAATTGAAAATCAACGCATGTTTTGTAATAAAACTCTCTTTATGACATTATCTAAAATGTGGAAGACGCTTAACGAACTGTTACATTTACATAATGAAAGTATAATTGTAATATAAATGATATGATAATATATGATAAAGAAGATATTTCTCTCCGAATTCCCGCAGTGCTCAAATATTTTTTGTATTATGTAAAGTGATACATGTTAAATAAACTTTAACAATTAAATTATTACTTTAATGTAGCTTAAAACATGTTCGGGAACGTAAATATACCAGCGAAAGTTAAATATATTTATCCTTAAATTAGAACAATCCTTCGTTTCAAAAGAATTTCACTCACTATAGCTTAAACATACTTGCGTAATGATCTTTATTTAAAGCAAACATATTTCATTCTCTAAAACTTGGTCCTAAATAATTAAGCGTACTGGTAGCTTTAACTGTTATGCTTTTTAAAATCTGTCCGTCACCGCATACATTGTGGGTAAAGACGATTGCACAATATTCGAATTCGTGTTAAACTCTTACACGATTGTATTCATGTACTTTTGTTGTAAATAACTAATTTTAAATTATTATCTTCATCAATGTTTTATAGATTAAGATGTTTCAAATAATACAACTAGCTTTCGTATTTAACAGTGAAGAACTACTATCAAAATTCCATGCAAAAACTTGATTGGTTTATTAATGGTAGACGGGGTTGAAGTATAGGATGAACCAACAGTCTTCATTTTTTATTTTTTGTATAACATGTTTGCAAAGATTAACATATTAAAGTCATTTTCAAAATCATTATTAAAGTAACACAACAATTCTTATCGAAAGCGTATAATACGATACAACTGAGTTGTTTATGTATAATTTTATATTGTATTAATTTTTAATGTGTGTATTTTTTCTGTCAATACATTGTTGTGTTTTAAATTGGTTAACTAGTAGCTTAAATGTCTTTAGGATTGAGAAATTTAGAACGTCATCGGGTCTAAATTAGATAACGTCAATTTTGAATTTGTTTAAGTGTCATTGATAAAATAGTAATTCAACCGGAGTTAAATAGAAGCATATCCTCTTGTATTCTCTTTGTATGCAGTTTGATATGAATTGCTATGCCACGATGTTTAATTTAATTTATATTATAATATTATATAAACAAAGTTATTGTTTTCTCCGATGTCTAAAATTATGGTAATTATGGCACGTGACTTAAATAAAGGACCTTTAAGTGATGATAAATGAATTATCTCCAGCTGCTGCAATTGAGTTTCACTAAGTAGTTATTTCAGTATGATTTGAATTAACCATATATACATTTGACATTACTAGTATCGCCAATAAGAGCTAAAATTGCTAAAAAAGCAAGTCTTTAGAAGTTAAAGCAAAGGATAATCTACCAATAAGGTTGACAATAATTTATTTCAAAGGATTCAAACTGTTTTTCAAGATTAAGTAGAACTTAGACTTTACTAAAATCAAGCATAGTGCAATTATGTGAATACCATTTTGGGGGATACTTACAACTTTTAGTGAAATTTGATCTCAACATGCTGTTAACTGTATTTACGATATTATGTATTGATACCCATTGACGTACCTATAAGTTATTTATTAAATATTCTTTTTAAATGGACATATTATGTGGCAAGCTACCGAAACACTAGAAGGAAGAAGCAAGACCTGACAGTTAAAATGTTCTTTAACATCGTTTTTTTTTTCGTAAAATACATGTCCATCACAATTTCCTGTATATTGACCAAACCAAAATTTGTCTGGTTAAAAGCAAAACAACGGCGAAGTTATTTTAATTATTGATCTTTTAAATGTATAAATCCGTGACTACGCAAACGGTATCAGGTTTGGCTGCAAATGCGTTTTTTTTGCTTGGTATATGTTTTGTTATTGAAATAATGTACGGCAATGCCCGTTTGTTAGACGAAATGACAGTTTATATATAAAGTTCAGTTTGTTGCACTGGCACTTGAGCTCGAAAATATGTGGTTGTTCTATTGACGGGATTTCACTAATCAATTAATGAAGGTTAAATTGTCGGTAAACTTACTAATACACAATAAATACACACTTGTATTGTTCCTAAAGATAAATTTAAGAAAAGATTATTTATAAAACCCGCTTTCATAATGAATACGTATTATTATATGATTTCCTATGAATGGAGTTGTTAAAAACAGAAACGTTAATGCAGATAAGTGATGTTGATATATACTTACATGGATAAACCAAATTCAATTTTCTGCTTACACGAAGAGATCCAGTGGACTCTTTTGAACAGTGCCACTCATCGCCAGCGTTAACAATATAATCACCAGATATGTGGCAGTTGACAACTGTTCCATTTATACACATACATTTCCACGAATTTATAGTCGGACGGTAAGTTGCTTCGCAATTCGATTCATTATAAAATACTTTTGCCATATTTTGTAATATATCCATTTTTCTTTGCATGTAAAATTTCCAGACTCCGGAAGAACTATCATCATCAGTGCAGAAAATTTCCAATTGCGATGAACACTGTACGTTTACGGTGATATTTGTAGACGATAACGCTACAATTAAAATATAATCATACATGTTATCATTTATATAATGTATTTGAAATACGAGTATAACTGTTTAAAAGATAATCGTCTGTCACAATGCATGATTTATCATCAACATGGCGTGAAGATAAAAAGCAGGAAACGGCATTTAAAAGCATAAATAAATAACATACTGCTTCCAGATGATAATTATATTTCTGAATCGAAATTACTCCCTTTTTCATGAAACTTAGTTCTAAAATCTCCGCGACCTTGGGGTTATATTAGTCGTATCGAGCCAAGATGACCATCATACAATATATCGAGGGCACTAAATAAACACAACTGCCATTGGGGCAGATCATCTTTATAAAATCAAAAGTATAGCAATTTTATTTTGGCTCGGCTTTAAAATTTCCACTGTTGTATTTTCCAATGCCATCTCGTTGACAGTTTGGACGAAAGGAGTAGAAAACAGTGAATACCTATCATGAATCCTGTTTACAAAATGTTTATATTGTACATCGGCGACAGTTTTACATTTTAAATGTGCATATTTCATATAATTTATCTTGTTCACAAAACCAGAGCTGCGTTCTCACATTAAACCCTTGACCTTGCTAATGGCTATAACACATGTCCCTGTCTATTTGGTTCGGCATGTAAAAACCCCTTCAAATTACGTTTAAATTCTATGGTACATTTACTGTATACAAATTCGGCATTCGGATGTGGATTTGTTTAACCAATTTACTACATATTAATGCCAAATTGAACGGGTATAAAATGTCTGTTTTCTCAAAAAATATGAGATTAATAATTAATACCATCATTTTTTTTGTCGCAAGCGCAAGCGTTCGGGAAAATATAATTGCATCACTTTCATAAAAAATAGTGTATGATGTTGTCCGGAAGGCAAGCGAATATCCTATATTTATTTTATGTTTCGTTATACTACGTTGAAAATTATTGAGAAAATAATTCACATTTGTACACATAGGGACTTATTAAAAGCATACAAAATTACTTCACTTTTTTTTTAATAGAACAGAACAGAATGTATATTCGTATAACGTGAACAAGTCCAGTTTATCGTTATATATACAATACGGCAATGCACAAGCATTAATCACATGCATAGCAATGCGAAAATTACAAAGAGAGTGAATACAAATTTGTTATAAATGCAATATGGCTACGTTTTCATTCAATGCTTCAGTTCTTATTTTAAAAACATTTTTACTTTTTTGCGATATTAGTACTTAAGTGTTAGTATTTGTAAACATATGTATAAATTTATGCATACTAGGTCGGTTATAATAAAATTAGTCTATATACAGTTTCTAATATCGGAACATACAATTACACATGGTTCTCGTCTTCGACATCATTAGAGCTACACATACTACACATACGTTCGTTTTTTGGACTATGTATATGTATCTCTATAATAAATTCAATTTTTAACATATTGGACGAACGTCTTAAATTTTATATGTTTTTTTTTTCTGAAATTAAAATTTTTGGATTATGATAAGGTAACTGATTTTTCAATTATTTGTATACTTCTAATCAACTTTTTAAATTATATAATAATTTTGCCACAAACCTATGTACATATCAATAAGTTTAATTGAAAACATAGAAATAAATACATTTGAATTTACTGACACTGGATCCAAGCATCAACAAAACCAGTATTTTGAAGCAAGTCCATTACTTTGGTTATCCAATTGTAACATCGTATTATATTTTCAGCACCGTTTCTCATATAACATAGTGAACTCCATAATAAACACAACTAGTTTGTTAAACAGTTTACACATTTATGAAATGTTTTATAATTCGTACATAACGATTTGTATATAACGGGTATCGACCTTGGTGATGGAAAAAGCGACCCTATAGCCTTAGAGCTCTTATCTATTAAAGTTTAAGTAGTTTGTATAAATTACCCACCACTTGATAGTACAATGCCGAGATAGTAATGATTGAAACATTTCTATTTGCTCATTATTATAAAAATGCCATTTCTGTGAATTGTTTCCACCCTTTTTATATGTGACTACTTTTGTGTTTTTTTACAGTGACGTAAAGCTTCCAACGATTTCAATATTCGTATAAATTATTTAAAGATCCTTTCTGTATTTCGAAAAAAACAGAGTCATCTGCAAACAAAAATACATAAATACATAATAGCGAGTCTAGCGGTATCATGTTTCATTTTCATTACTTAAAAAATGTTTAATGTCATTAGCGAAAAGAGAAAATAGTATAGGCGATATTTTCTCCCCTAATCGAACTTCGCAATAAAGAAATCCGACATCGACCCAATATGTTTTACACGTAGTTCCACTTCATTATACATCGACCGAACAATGTTATAAATTTACCGTTAATTCCACTCTTAATAAGAGTGTACCATAGTCCGCTTCGATATATTGAATCATAGCATTTCATTAGATCAATATAGTAACAGTTTAGTTTCTTGTTACTACTAAGTTGTTAATCTATATTAGCATTCAGTAGAAAAATAGATTATGCATGTTGTGAAACATCTCGGCACCGTGATGTATTCGTGTCAGTATTGTCAAACGGTATACATACATCTTGCTGAAGAAACTTCATCTGCGTGTCTGTTTTGTAATTGTGGTTGTACACTTTTTCTAATTATAAGCCTACATCGCACTGTACAGATAAATATATCCCTTGTTACTGAACGGGTCAAGACGGCTCAAAATCACAAATACCGACAGACATGATTTTTATTTACGAAAACCGTGTGTGTTTTTGTCATTCACACATAGTTATGAATAGTTGTGTCTGACTGACAAGAACAGATGATGAATACATTAGATTTAACCATTAAACCAATAAATTGTACACACATTTGAATTGTAACAAAGTATGAATCTATACGTTTAGAGTCATGCTCGACTCACGCATAAAGATGATCAATAAAATGAATTTAATTATTGAATTGTACAAAAAATGTCAGAGTATGAAATGCATAGACAAAACAAGTTATTCGAACGTTATTCAAGAAGAGTTGGTAAGAGAACAACTTTAAGATTAATAGGAATTAATCAACTTATATTTGAACAACTATATCCAGGAATAATTAAGTTAAAACATGTAATCAGACTCTACATATCAACTCTACATATAAACTTGATCAGGTTTTTCACTTGCTTTTTTCAAGTATCCGTTAATTCAAATTATTTAGACATATTTGTTTCTTATAACTCTTTTCGCAGTAAATTAATTGCTTGGAATATCGTAATAAAAAGGCAGTCGCCTTCAATATTGCTAGCATGGCAATTTGTGCATAAGCGCTTAGATATGTCCATATTGTTATATGTGCCTGTTTCAAAGGCTAATTTGATGAGCTGCCTTAATTAATTAAATTGTACAAAGTTGTTTAAAAACGTCTACCACGGTGGACTTAAAACGATATGTAAGGTATAGAGATTGACAGAAGATAGATTGTACCAAACTTATGAAAAAACACGTAACTATCCAATAGTTTCTTCAAATTGAAAGACCAATTACTTTTCCATTGTTCATACTTTTGAATCGTTCATACAATTTCGATATGACTATGGGTTTTTTTCTTGGATGAATTTACACAATAACTTTATTAGACCTATAC